>NW_028135646.1:0-235709 GCF_964662115.1 Mustela nivalis
TCCACATGGGAAGCTTCCTTGTTGGAGATGTGTCAAGCCCTTCGGGTTGGAGAATCCTGCAGAGTCCCTTAGCTACTGCCACATTCCAAGGTCTCCATGGCCACCAACCCACATTATGACTCATCCTCAGGAGAGTCCATTTAAACTCAGCCATCTGGGTAGCTCACCCAAGAGCCCGCAGATTAAGCGTGCCTTGTCTCGACCAGGCAATGGGAAGGTGAGTTGGCGTGTCTCGGCATCCATGCTTACGGCCCCTGCTCTCGAGTCTTTCTGTATGGGGCATCCTGGAACCATCCAATAGTACTCGACTGTCCTGAAGAAGGAAACTTTGAAGTTTGGAGCAGCTCACAACTCCCAGCGTAGGGAAACTTCCCTGGCCTCATGACGCCCCCACCCCCTTCAGGAAGGGGCCGTCATGGACACAAACTCCAGCTTGAGGCAACATCTGATACTCGCCCTGACCTCACCTGCAGGAGATCTCGATTCAGCCTCTGCAGAGTGGGCCTGCCATGCTCTTGGCCCCAAAACTTGTGCTAGCTTGTGTTTTCAGACTTCCTTCCTCACAATCCTGGCCACACCCCTCCAGTTTGGCAATTCTGGAGACACAATGCAGCACTCTGCCTGCCCTCCAGAAGAAAAATGTTGCCCTATAGGGCTAACCGAAAACGCCAAATGAGTAACAACCTGCATGCCACTCGACCATACACCAATTATACAGTCTAGCCTGTGCACTAAAGCCCTGTCTGACACAGCCTGAGGGCAGACCTCCATCCAACACCCAGAAAGCTGGCCGTACACAGAGCATATTACACCCACAATGGCTTTAGGCCATCATCTCTACCCAACCTCAGTTTTCACCTTCAGAACCTAGACCTTATCTCCACTCACTGCTCAGGAATGAATGTGATGCAAGAATCAGAACTTCTCCTTCGGCTTGGCAAGTAACCTAGTGGTTGGCATGTTGTCCAATGTTCATTGTAGGAGAAAGCAGCATGGACTATGAGGCCCCTCCTATCCCTGAGGGCCACAATTTGCACAAACACACATTGTGACCCTCAGCGTGAGCCCTATCCTCATGTAAAGCCTCTTAGTGACTGGAACAACAGCCCACATATGGGGCTTGCCAAGCCCCTAGTCCCCCAATCTCAACCAGAGTTCGAGATGACTAGTCACCCCTACTCAGGGCTCTACTCTGGAATCCCATTTTGGTGGGACACCTGAGGTAAAAAAAAAAAAAAAAAAACATATATATATATATATATACAGAAAGGACTCTTCCAATCCACAGAATGATCCCAACCACTTGGGATCAGGCCATATCACCAGAGAAAGAATTGTCCATGGCCCTTGAGGACATCCCGACATTCCACGGCCACCGTTGACACAAAATCCAGAGACAAAAGCCTGAGCAATCGCCACATACTCGCCCATTGTTCATAGCCCGGAAAATTCTCACGTTCTGTAGATCGAGCCTTCATACATACATCCCCAACCTAAGCTGAGTTTGTGTTTTCAGACTTCTGTCCCCACAGGCCTGGCCCACACACCATCCAAGCTGGGGCCCCTGGAGCCACACCTCAGGACTGTGGCTTCCCTCTCCAGGGGAATTCTGCCATTTCCATTGTCCACAACCCTATAGATTAGGAGAATCCTCCAAACTCCCCGAGGCCATCCGAATAGTGTTTGCTGCCCAGGACACACTGGGATGATCTTTCACAAGTTAGGAAACTACCTCCACTCAGACCCAGAGACAGATATCCCCATAGAATAAGATTGAACTGGACAGGCACTTAGGCCCTAATCAGATCCATTGCTTTTGTTTCCAGGCATCTCTCCTCAGAGGCCTGGTTTCCAATACCAGCATAGGGGGATTACTGAGGCACTCATCAGAAAAATCTCGTCTCCACATAGGAAATGTACTCTTTGGAGCTCTATAAAAACCTCTGTTTAGGAGAATCTTTCAGGGCCCCGGATCAAGCGCCCCATTCCAGGGTCTCCATGGACTTAAAACCACATTATGATCTATCCTCGGGAGCGTCCATGTCAACTCAACCCCCTTGGTTTCTCCCCCAGGGCCTGCAGATCAAACCTGCTTTGTCGCTAGGAGACAACTAGAATGGGAGGTGGGCTGCCTAGGCATCAATCCTTAGAACCCTACTCTGGAGTCATTCCATATGGGACATCCTAGATCCATCCAACAGGTCTCAAGTGTACCACAGAAGGAATCTTTGCAGTCTGGAGCATCTCAGAACTCCCATTGTGGGAAAATCTACATGGCCTCTTGAGACGCTCCACTTTATAAAGTGGCCATCATGGACAGAAACTCCAACCTGAGCAAACGTCTGATATTCGCCCTGACTTCAGGTGCATGAGATCATGATTCAGCTCTGCAGAGTGTGCCTTCTGTGCCCTCACCCCCAAAACTAAGCCTAGCTTGTGTTCTCAGACTACAGTCCTCACACCCCTGGCCCAAAATCCCTACAGTTTGGCAATACTGGGGCCACAATGCAGCACTCTGCCTGCCCTCCCAGAGAAAAAACGTTGCCTTATGGAACTACCTAGAGACCCGTATGAGGATCAATTGAACGCCACTCGACTGCACCCCAAATATTCAGTCTACCCTGTCTAATGCCTTGTCTGACACAGCATGAGCCCACACCTCCAGACCTACGCTCAACAGCTGGCCGCACACTGAGCTCATTGGACCCAACAGGTCCTTAGGTCTTCATCTCTTCCCAACCTCGGTTTTCAGGTTTCAGAACCTAGACCTAAACTCCAATCACTGTCCAGGGGTTAACGTGATGCAGAAGTCACAACTCTTCCTTCGCCATGGCCAGAAACCTTGTGGTTGGCATATTCTCCAACGTTCAGTGTCGGAGAATCCAGCATGGCCCATGAGGCCCTTCCCATGCTTGAGTGCCTTGTTGGCACAAATAGGCATTGTGACCCTCAGCATGAGCCCTGTCCTCAAGGAAGGACTCTCAGTGTCTGAATCAAGAGCCCACATATTGGACATGCCATGCCCCTAGGCCCCCAAACTAAAACAGAGGTGGGGTTGCCCAGTTGTCCCTCCCGAGGACTCTGCTCTTGAATCCCTCCTTTATTGGGACACATGAGGTACAAAAAATAAAATAAAATAAAATAAAAAACAGAAAGGACTCCTCCCATCCCACAGAACATACACAAACTCTTGGGATTGGGTCAAATCCTCAGAGAAGGAAAGCCGTCCACAACCCATGAGGCAACGTCAGCATTCCACCCACATTGTTGACACAAATCCAGAGACAAAATCTGAGCAATCACCTCAAACTCACACTTTTTCATATCCTGAAGTGTTATCACGGTCTGTAGATTGGGCGTGCCATAACTATGTCCCCAATCCTAAGCAAAGTTTGTGTTTTCAGGTTTTTGCTCCACAGGCCTGGCCCACACACCCTCAAAGTTGGGCCCCTAGAGCCAAACTCAGAACTTTGCCTGCCCTCTCCAGGGGATTTCTGCCCATTCCATTGACCACAACCCTATAGATTAGGAGAAACTCCAAAGTCCCGAGGCCATTCCAATATTATAGGTGGCCCAGGACAAACAGGGGCGATCTGACACAATCTGAGCAACTACCTCACCTCAGATACTTAGACACGTATCCCCAGCAAAGAGATTGAACCGGACAGGCACCTAGGCTCTAATCATATCCATTGCTTTTGTTTCCAGTCATCTCTCCTCAGAGGCCTGGTTTCCAATACCAGCATATGGGAGATTCCTTAGGCACTCATCAATTCACAATTCTCTTCTCTACATAGGAAACATACTCTTTAGAGCTCCATCAAAACCTCCGGTTATGAACATCCCTCAAGGACCCGGATCAAGACCCCATTCCAAGGTCTCCATGGACACAAATGCACATTATGACCCATCCTCAACTCACCCATTTCAACACACCCGATTCGGTTGCTCCACTAGATCAGGCAGATCGAACTTGCCTTGGCTCTATGAGACACCTGGAATGGGAGGCAGGCTGCCCAGGCATCCATCCTTAGAACCCTGCTCTGGATAACTTCCTTATGGGATGTCCTGGAGCCATCCACCGGTCTCACCTGTCCCACAGAAGGAATCATTGCGGTTTGGATCATCTCACAATTCAAATCGTGGGAAAAACTCCATGTCTTCGTGACACCCTCCCATTCATGAAGGGGCCATCATGGACAGAAACTCCGACCTAAGCCAACGTCTGATCCTATCTCTGTCTTCAGGTATACGGGATCTCGAATCATCTCTGCAGAGGGTGCCTGCCGTCCCTTCACCCCGAAATCTAAGTCTGGCTTGTGTTCTCAGAATTTTTTCCTCACACTCCTGGCCCACAAGCCTTCCAGTTTGGGAATTCTGGAGCCAGTATGTGACACTGTGTCTTCCCTCCAGAAGAAAAACGTTGCCCTCTGGGCCTACCCAGTAACCACAAATGAGTACCATCCTGCACGAAACTCGACTGCACCCCAATGATACAGTCTAGCCTGGGCACTAATTCCCTGTCTGCCACAGCCTGAGCCTGCACCTCCCAACCCACACTCAACAGCAGGCCGAACACTGAGCACATCAGACACACCATGGCCTTAGGGCTTCATCTCTTCCCAACCTCAGTTTTCAGGCTTCAGAACCTAGACCTTAAATCCAATCATAGTCCAGGAGTGAAAGTGTGGCAGAAATTAGAACTCCTTCTTCCCCATGGCCAGAAAACTTGTGGTTGCCATATTGTGCAACGTTCAGTGTAGGAGAAACCAGCATGGTACATTAGGCCACCCCCTGACTTGAGGGGCTCTTTGGGCACAAAAACACATTGTGAAACTCAGTGTGAGACCTATCCTCAAGGAAGGCCTCTCAGTGTCTGGACCAAGAGCCCACATATGGGGCTTGCCATGTTCTTAGGTCCCATGTTAACCAGAGGCCTGGTTGTCCAGTTGCCCCAACCCACGACTCTGCTCTGAAATCCCTCTTTTGGTGGTCCACCTGAGGTAAAAAAAAAAAAAAACCAAATCAAAAACAAAAAAAAAATAAACAAAAAAACCAGAAAGGCCTCCTCCCTTCCCACAGAATGAACCCAAACTCTTGGGATCAGGTCAAATCCCCAGAAAGGGAGCCTCATCGATGGCCCATGAAAACACCCCGACATTCCATGGCAATCGGTGACACATTTCCAGAAAAAAAAAAAAAAAAAAGCATGAGCAGCATCTCACATCGCCCTTTGTTCATATCCCGAAGAGTTCTCCTCACGGTCTATAGATCGGGCCGGCCATACCTACATCCCCCAACCTAAGTGGAGTTTGTGTTTTCAGACTTTTGTCCAAATAGCCCTGGACCACACACGCTCCACACTTGGGTCCCTGGAGCCACACCTCAGGACTGTGCTTCCCTTTCAAGGGAATTCTTCCCATTCCATTGGCCACAATCTTGCAAATGAGGAAAAACCTCCAAAGTCACCGAGGCCAACCCATTAGTGTAGGCCGCCCAGGACAAACAGGGGTGATCTCAAACCAGCTGAGCAACTACCTCCACTCAGACAACAGATGTCCCCAGAGAAGAATATTGAACCGGTCAGGCCCCTAGGCCCTAATCAGATCCATTGCTTTGGTTTCCAGGCATCTCTCCTCAGAGGCCTCGTTTCCAATACCAGCATATGGTGGTTTCCTGAGGCACCATTAAAAACAAATCTCGTCTCCCCATGGAAAACTTGCTCATTGGAGCTTTGTCATAACCTCTGGTTAGGAGAATCCTTCAGGGCCCTGGTGCCACTGCCCCATACCAAGGTCTCCATGGACTCAAACCAACATTAAGACCATCCTCAGGAAGGTCCATTTCAACTCAGCCCACTCTGTTGCTACCCCAAGACAGCAGATCAAACGTTTATTGTTGCTAGGAGACAATTGGAATGTGAGGCTGGCTGCCCAGGCATCCATACTTAGAACGCTTTTCTGGAAAAATACCTTATAAGACGTCCTGGAGCCATCCAACAAATCTTAATTGTCCCACAGAAGGAATCCTTGCGGTTTGGAGCATCTCACAACTCCAATAGTGGGAAAACCACCATGGCATCATAATGACCCCCTTCCTGAGGGGCCCACATGGGCAGAAACTCAAACCTGAGCCAAAGTCTGAACCTCGACCTGACTTCAGACGCATGAGATCTCAATTCCGCTCTGCAGAGTGTGCCTGCCATGTCCTTGCCCTGAAATCTAAGCCTAGCTTGTGTTCTCAGACTTCTGACCTCACTCTCCTGGCCCACAATCCCTCCAGTTTGGGAATTCCGAAGCCACAATGCAGCACTCTGCCTGCCCTCCAGAAGAAAAACTTTGCCCTATGCTGCTAATAAGAAACACCAAATGATTTTCTAATGCATGCCACTCGATATTAAAGCAATTATACAGCCCACCCTGTATACTAATGCCCTGTCTGGCACAGCCTGAGACAAGACATCCCAAACGACACCCAGACAGCTGGCCCCAACCTGGACACATAGGACCCGCTATGGCTGTAGGTCGTCATCTCTTCCCAACCTCGGTTTTCAGACTTCAGAACCTAGACCTTATCTCCAATCACTGCCCAGGGGTGAACGTGATGCAGAAATTAGAATTCCTCCTTCCCCATGGCCGGAAACCTTGTGGTTGGCATGTTGTCCAACGTTCAATGTGGGAAAACCTGCATTGTCCGAAAGGACACGCAAGTGCTTGAGGGCCGCCTAGGGCACAGACATGCATTGTGACCTGCAGTGTGAGTCCCGTATTAAAGTAACGCCTCTCAGTGGCTGGACCAAGATCCTGCATATGGGGCTTGTCATATCCATAGGCCCCCAAACTTAACCAGAGGGCGAGTATTCCAGTTGTCAGTACCCACTGCTATGCTCTAGAATCCCTCTACTGGGGGAACACATGAAGCAGAAAACAGGACACTTCCCTTCCCACAGAATGACCCCAAACTCTTGGGGGCTGGACAAACTACCAGAGAGGGAGACTTCTACGACCCATGAGGCAACTCCTACATTAAACGGCCATTGTGGACAAAACATCCAGAGACAAAAGCCTGAGCGACTGCCTCCCTCTCACCCTTCTTTCATATCCAGAGGAGCTCCCCTCATGGACTGTAGATCAGGCCTGCCGTAACCTCAGCCCCAAACCTGAGCTGAGTTAGGGTTTTTGGATGTCTGTCTGCACAGCCATGGCCCACACGGCCTCCAGGCTGGGGTCTCTGGAGCCACACCACAGAACTGTGCCTGCTCTCTCCTAAGAAACTGCCCATTCCATTGGCCACAACTCTACAAAATAGTAGAAACCTCAAGGTCCCCAAGGACATCCCACTACCGCAAGCCGCACTGGACAAATAGGGGCATTATGACACAAGCTGAGCAACTACTATCTCCATGCAGACACACTGACAGATATCCGCAGAGACAGAAGATTGAACCAGACAGGCCCCTAGGCCCTATTATGAACTCTTGCTTTGGTGTCCAGGTATCACTCCTCAGAGGCCTGGGTTCGAAGACCAGCATACGGGCTTTCCTGAGGCACTAGACAGAAGACTTCTCATCTCCACATGGGAAGCTTCCTTGTTGGAGATGTGTCAAGCCCTTCGGGTTGGAGAATCCTGCAGAGTCCCTTAGCTACTGCCACATTCCAAGGTCTCCATGGCCACCAACCCACATTATGACTCATCCTCAGGAGAGTCCATTTAAACTCAGCCATCTGAGTAGCTCACCCAAGAGCCCGCAGATTAAGCGTGCCTTGTCTCGACCAGGCAATGGGAAGGTGAGTTGGCGTGTCTCGGCATCCATGCTTACGGCCCCTGCTCTCGAGTCTTTCTGTATGGGGCATCCTGGAACCATCCAATAGTACTCGACTGTCCTGAAGAAGGAAACTTTGAAGTTTGGAGCAGCTCACAACTCCCAGCGTAGGGAAACTTCCCTGGCCTCATGACGCCCCCACCCCCTTCAGGAAGGGGCCGTCATGGACACAAACTCCAGCTTGAGGCAACATCTGATACTCGCCCTGACCTCACCTGCAGGAGATCTCGATTCAGCCTCTGCAGAGTGGGCCTGCCATGCTCTTGGCCCCAAAACTTGTGCTAGCTTGTGTTTTCAGACTTCCTTCCTCACAATCCTGGCCACACCCCTCCAGTTTGGCAATTCTGGAGACACAATGCAGCACTCTGCCTGCCCTCCAGAAGAAAAATGTTGCCCTATAGGGCTAACCGAAAACGCCAAATGAGTAACAACCTGCATGCCACTCGACCATACACCAATTATACAGTCTAGCCTGTGCACTAAAGCCCTGTCTGACACAGCCTGAGGGCAGACCTCCATCCAACACCCAGAAAGCTGGCCGTACACAGAGCATATTACACCCACAATGGCTTTAGGCCATCATCTCTACCCAACCTCAGTTTTCACCTTCAGAACCTAGACCTTATCTCCACTCACTGCTCAGGAATGAATGTGATGCAAGAATCAGAACTTCTCCTTCGGCTTGGCAAGTAACCTAGTGGTTGGCATGTTGTCCAATGTTCATTGTAGGAGAAAGCAGCATGGACTATGAGGCCCCTCCTATCCCTGAGGGCCACAATTTGCACAAACACACATTGTGACCCTCAGCGTGAGCCCTATCCTCATGTAAAGCCTCTTAGTGACTGGAACAACAGCCCACATATGGGGCTTGCCAAGCCCCTAGTCCCCCAATCTCAACCAGAGTTCGAGATGACTAGTCACCCCTACTCAGGGCTCTACTCTGGAATCCCATTTTGGTGGGACACCTGAGGTAAAAAAAAAAAAAAAAAAAAACATATATATATATATATATACAGAAAGGACTCTTCCAATCCACAGAATGATCCCAACCACTTGGGATCAGGCCATATCACCAGAGAAAGAATTGTCCATGGCCCTTGAGGACATCCCGACATTCCACGGCCACCGTTGACACAAAATCCAGAGACAAAAGCCTGAGCAATCGCCACATACTCGCCCATTGTTCATAGCCCGGAAAATTCTCACGTTCTGTAGATCGAGCCTTCATACATACATCCCCAACCTAAGCTGAGTTTGTGTTTTCAGACTTCTGTCCCCACAGGCCTGGCCCACACACCATCCAAGCTGGGGCCCCTGGAGCCACACCTCAGGACTGTGGCTTCCCTCTCCAGGGGAATTCTGCCATTTCCATTGTCCACAACCCTATAGATTAGGAGAATCCTCCAAACTCCCCGAGGCCATCCGAATAGTGTTTGCTGCCCAGGACACACTGGGATGATCTTTCACAAGTTAGGAAACTACCTCCACTCAGACCCAGAGACAGATATCCCCATAGAATAAGATTGAACTGGACAGGCACTTAGGCCCTAATCAGATCCATTGCTTTTGTTTCCAGGCATCTCTCCTCAGAGGCCTGGTTTCCAATACCAGCATAGGGGGATTACTGAGGCACTCATCAGAAAAATCTCGTCTCCACATAGGAAATGTACTCTTTGGAGCTCTATAAAAACCTCTGTTTAGGAGAATCTTTCAGGGCCCCGGATCAAGCGCCCCATTCCAGGGTCTCCATGGACTTAAAACCACATTATGATCTATCCTCGGGAGCGTCCATGTCAACTCAACCCCCTTGGTTTCTCCCCCAGGGCCTGCAGATCAAACCTGCTTTGTCGCTAGGAGACAACTAGAATGGGAGGTGGGCTGCCTAGGCATCAATCCTTAGAACCCTACTCTGGAGTCATTCCATATGGGACATCCTAGATCCATCCAACAGGTCTCAAGTGTACCACAGAAGGAATCTTTGCAGTCTGGAGCATCTCAGAACTCCCATTGTGGGAAAATCTACATGGCCTCTTGAGACGCTCCACTTTATAAAGTGGCCATCATGGACAGAAACTCCAACCTGAGCAAACGTCTGATATTCGCCCTGACTTCAGGTGCATGAGATCATGATTCAGCTCTGCAGAGTGTGCCTTCTGTGCCCTCACCCCCAAAACTAAGCCTAGCTTGTGTTCTCAGACTACAGTCCTCACACCCCTGGCCCAAAATCCCTACAGTTTGGCAATACTGGGGCCACAATGCAGCACTCTGCCTGCCCTCCCAGAGAAAAAACGTTGCCTTATGGAACTACCTAGAGACCCGTATGAGGATCAATTGAACGCCACTCGACTGCACCCCAAATATTCAGTCTACCCTGTCTAATGCCTTGTCTGACACAGCATGAGCCCACACCTCCAGACCTACGCTCAACAGCTGGCCGCACACTGAGCTCATTGGACCCAACAGGTCCTTAGGTCTTCATCTCTTCCCAACCTCGGTTTTCAGGTTTCAGAACCTAGACCTAAACTCCAATCACTGTCCAGGGGTTAACGTGATGCAGAAGTCACAACTCTTCCTTCGCCATGGCCAGAAACCTTGTGGTTGGCATATTCTCCAACGTTCAGTGTCGGAGAATCCAGCATGGCCCATGAGGCCCTTCCCATGCTTGAGTGCCTTGTTGGCACAAATAGGCATTGTGACCCTCAGCATGAGCCCTGTCCTCAAGGAAGGACTCTCAGTGTCTGAATCAAGAGCCCACATATTGGACATGCCATGCCCCTAGGCCCCCAAACTAAAACAGAGGTGGGGTTGCCCAGTTGTCCCTCCCGAGGACTCTGCTCTTGAATCCCTCCTTTATTGGGACACATGAGGTACAAAAAATAAAATAAAATAAAATAAAAAACAGAAAGGACTCCTCCCATCCCACAGAACATACACAAACTCTTGGGATTGGGTCAAATCCTCAGAGAAGGAAAGCCGTCCACAACCCATGAGGCAACGTCAGCATTCCACCCACATTGTTGACACAAATCCAGAGACAAAATCTGAGCAATCACCTCAAACTCACACTTTTTCATATCCTGAAGTGTTATCACGGTCTGTAGATTGGGCGTGCCATAACTATGTCCCCAATCCTAAGCAAAGTTTGTGTTTTCAGGTTTTTGCTCCACAGGCCTGGCCCACACACCCTCAAAGTTGGGCCCCTAGAGCCAAACTCAGAACTTTGCCTGCCCTCTCCAGGGGATTTCTGCCCATTCCATTGACCACAACCCTATAGATTAGGAGAAACTCCAAAGTCCCGAGGCCATTCCAATATTATAGGTGGCCCAGGACAAACAGGGGCGATCTGACACAATCTGAGCAACTACCTCACCTCAGATACTTAGACACGTATCCCCAGCAAAGAGATTGAACCGGACAGGCACCTAGGCTCTAATCATATCCATTGCTTTTGTTTCCAGTCATCTCTCCTCAGAGGCCTGGTTTCCAATACCAGCATATGGGAGATTCCTTAGGCACTCATCAATTCACAATTCTCTTCTCTACATAGGAAACATACTCTTTAGAGCTCCATCAAAACCTCCGGTTATGAACATCCCTCAAGGACCCGGATCAAGACCCCATTCCAAGGTCTCCATGGACACAAATGCACATTATGACCCATCCTCAACTCACCCATTTCAACACACCCGATTCGGTTGCTCCACTAGATCAGGCAGATCGAACTTGCCTTGGCTCTATGAGACACCTGGAATGGGAGGCAGGCTGCCCAGGCATCCATCCTTAGAACCCTGCTCTGGATAACTTCCTTATGGGATGTCCTGGAGCCATCCACCGGTCTCACCTGTCCCACAGAAGGAATCATTGCGGTTTGGATCATCTCACAATTCAAATCGTGGGAAAAACTCCATGTCTTCGTGACACCCTCCCATTCATGAAGGGGCCATCATGGACAGAAACTCCGACCTAAGCCAACGTCTGATCCTATCTCTGTCTTCAGGTATACGGGATCTCGAATCATCTCTGCAGAGGGTGCCTGCCGTCCCTTCACCCCGAAATCTAAGTCTGGCTTGTGTTCTCAGAATTTTTTCCTCACACTCCTGGCCCACAAGCCTTCCAGTTTGGGAATTCTGGAGCCAGTATGTGACACTGTGTCTTCCCTCCAGAAGAAAAACGTTGCCCTCTGGGCCTACCCAGTAACCACAAATGAGTACCATCCTGCACGAAACTCGACTGCACCCCAATGATACAGTCTAGCCTGGGCACTAATTCCCTGTCTGCCACAGCCTGAGCCTGCACCTCCCAACCCACACTCAACAGCAGGCCGAACACTGAGCACATCAGACACACCATGGCCTTAGGGCTTCATCTCTTCCCAACCTCAGTTTTCAGGCTTCAGAACCTAGACCTTAAATCCAATCATAGTCCAGGAGTGAAAGTGTGGCAGAAATTAGAACTCCTTCTTCCCCATGGCCAGAAAACTTGTGGTTGCCATATTGTGCAACGTTCAGTGTAGGAGAAACCAGCATGGTACATTAGGCCACCCCCTGACTTGAGGGGCTCTTTGGGCACAAAAACACATTGTGAAACTCAGTGTGAGACCTATCCTCAAGGAAGGCCTCTCAGTGTCTGGACCAAGAGCCCACATATGGGGCTTGCCATGTTCTTAGGTCCCATGTTAACCAGAGGCCTGGTTGTCCAGTTGCCCCAACCCACGACTCTGCTCTGAAATCCCTCTTTTGGTGGTCCACCTGAGGTAAAAAAAAAAAAAACCAAATCAAAAACAAAAAAAAAATAAACAAAAAAACCAGAAAGGCCTCCTCCCTTCCCACAGAATGAACCCAAACTCTTGGAATCAGGTCAAATCCCCAGAAAGGGAGCCTCATCGATGGCCCATGAAAACACCCCGACATTCCATGGCAATCGGTGACACATTTCCAGAAAAAAAAAAAAAAAAAAGCATGAGCAGCATCTCACATCGCCCTTTGTTCATATCCCGAAGAGTTCTCCTCACGGTCTATAGATCGGGCCGGCCATACCTACATCCCCCAACCTAAGTGGAGTTTGTGTTTTCAGACTTTTGTCCAAATAGCCCTGGACCACACACGCTCCACACTTGGGTCCCTGGAGCCACACCTCAGGACTGTGCTTCCCTTTCAAGGGAATTCTTCCCATTCCATTGGCCACAACCTTGCAAATGAGGAAAAACCTCCAAAGTCACCGAGGCCAACCCATTAGTGTAGGCCGCCCAGGACAAACAGGGGTGATCTCAAACCAGCTGAGCAACTACCTCCACTCAGACAACAGATGTCCCCAGAGAAGAATATTGAACCGGTCAGGCCCCTAGGCCCTAATCAGATCCATTGCTTTGGTTTCCAGGCATCTCTCCTCAGAGGCCTCGTTTCCAATACCAGCATATGGTGGTTTCCTGAGGCACCATTAAAAACAAATCTCGTCTCCCCATGGAAAACTTGCTCATTGGAGCTTTGTCATAACCTCTGGTTAGGAGAATCCTTCAGGGCCCTGGTGCCACTGCCCCATACCAAGGTCTCCATGGACTCAAACCAACATTAAGACCATCCTCAGGAAGGTCCATTTCAACTCAGCCCACTCTGTTGCTACCCCAAGACAGCAGATCAAACGTTTATTGTTGCTAGGAGACAATTGGAATGTGAGGCTGGCTGCCCAGGCATCCATACTTAGAACGCTTTTCTGGAAAAATACCTTATAAGACGTCCTGGAGCCATCCAACAAATCTTAATTGTCCCACAGAAGGAATCCTTGCGGTTTGGAGCATCTCACAACTCCAATAGTGGGAAAACCACCATGGCATCATAATGACCCCCTTCCTGAGGGGCCCACATGGGCAGAAACTCAAACCTGAGCCAAAGTCTGAACCTCGACCTGACTTCAGACGCATGAGATCTCAATTCCGCTCTGCAGAGTGTGCCTGCCATGTCCTTGCCCTGAAATCTAAGCCTAGCTTGTGTTCTCAGACTTCTGACCTCACTCTCCTGGCCCACAATCCCTCCAGTTTGGGAATTCCGAAGCCACAATGCAGCACTCTGCCTGCCCTCCAGAAGAAAAACTTTGCCCTATGCTGCTAATAAGAAACACCAAATGATTTTCTAATGCATGCCACTCGATATTAAAGCAATTATACAGCCCACCCTGTATACTAATGCCCTGTCTGGCACAGCCTGAGACAAGACATCCCAAACGACACCCAGACAGCTGGCCCCAACCTGGACACATAGGACCCGCTATGGCTGTAGGTCGTCATCTCTTCCCAACCTCGGTTTTCAGACTTCAGAACCTAGACCTTATCTCCAATCACTGCCCAGGGGTGAACGTGATGCAGAAATTAGAATTCCTCCTTCCCCATGGCCGGAAACCTTGTGGTTGGCATGTTGTCCAACGTTCAATGTGGGAAAACCTGCATTGTCCGAAAGGACACGCAAGTGCTTGAGGGCCGCCTAGGGCACAGACATGCATTGTGACCTGCAGTGTGAGTCCCGTATTAAAGTAACGCCTCTCAGTGGCTGGACCAAGATCCTGCATATGGGGCTTGTCATATCCATAGGCCCCCAAACTTAACCAGAGGGCGAGTATTCCAGTTGTCAGTACCCACTGCTATGCTCTAGAATCCCTCTACTGGGGGAACACATGAAGCAGAAAACAGGACACTTCCCTTCCCACAGAATGACCCCAAACTCTTGGGGGCTGGACAAACTACCAGAGAGGGAGACTTCTACGACCCATGAGGCAACTCCTACATTAAACGGCCATTGTGGACAAAACATCCAGAGACAAAAGCCTGAGCGACTGCCTCCCTCTCACCCTTCTTTCATATCCAGAGGAGCTCCCCTCATGGACTGTAGATCAGGCCTGCCGTAACCTCAGCCCCAAACCTGAGCTGAGTTAGGGTTTTTGGATGTCTGTCTGCACAGCCATGGCCCACACGGCCTCCAGGCTGGGGTCTCTGGAGCCACACCACAGAACTGTGCCTGCTCTCTCCTAAGAAACTGCCCATTCCATTGGCCACAACTCTACAAAATAGTAGAAACCTCAAGGTCCCCAAGGACATCCCACTACCGCAAGCCGCACTGGACAAATAGGGGCATTATGACACAAGCTGAGCAACTACTATCTCCATGCAGACACACTGACAGATATCCGCAGAGACAGAAGATTGAACCAGACAGGCCCCTAGGCCCTATTATGAACTCTTGCTTTGGTGTCCAGGTATCACTCCTCAGAGGCCTGGGTTCGAAGACCAGCATACGGGCTTTCCTGAGGCACTAGACAGAAGACTTCTCATCTCCACATGGGAAGCTTCCTTGTTGGAGATGTGTCAAGCCCTTCGGGTTGGAGAATCCTGCAGAGTCCCTTAGCTACTGCCACATTCCAAGGTCTCCATGGCCACCAACCCACATTATGACTCATCCTCAGGAGAGTCCATTTAAACTCAGCCATCTGGGTAGCTCACCCAAGAGCCCGCAGATTAAGCGTGCCTTGTCTCGACCAGGCAATGGGAAGGTGAGTTGGCGTGTCTCGGCATCCATGCTTACGGCCCCTGCTCTCGAGTCTTTCTGTATGGGGCATCCTGGAACCATCCAATAGTACTCGACTGTCCTGAAGAAGGAAACTTTGAAGTTTGGAGCAGCTCACAACTCCCAGCGTAGGGAAACTTCCCTGGCCTCATGACGCCCCCACCCCCTTCAGGAAGGGGCCGTCATGGACACAAATTCCAGCTTGAGGCAACATCTGATACTCGCCCTGACCTCACCTGCAGGAGATCTCGATTCAGCCTCTGCAGAGTGGGCCTGCCATGCTCTTGGCCCCAAAACTTGTGCTAGCTTGTGTTTTCAGACTTCCTTCCTCACAATCCTGGCCACACCCCTCCAGTTTGGCAATTCTGGAGACACAATGCAGCACTCTGCCTGCCCTCCAGAAGAAAAATGTTGCCCTATAGGGCTAACCGAAAACGCCAAATGAGTAACAACCTGCATGCCACTCGACCATACACCAATTATACAGTCTAGCCTGTGCACTAAAGCCCTGTCTGACACAGCCTGAGGGCAGACCTCCATCCAACACCCAGAAAGCTGGCCGTACACAGAGCATATTACACCCACAATGGCTTTAGGCCATCATCTCTACCCAACCTCAGTTTTCACCTTCAGAACCTAGACCTTATCTCCACTCACTGCTCAGGAATGAATGTGATGCAAGAATCAGAACTTCTCCTTCGGCTTGGCAAGTAACCTAGTGGTTGGCATGTTGTCCAATGTTCATTGTAGGAGAAAGCAGCATGGACTATGAGGCCCCTCCTATCCCTGAGGGCCACAATTTGCACAAACACACATTGTGACCCTCAGCGTGAGCCCTATCCTCATGTAAAGCCTCTTAGTGACTGGAACAACAGCCCACATATGGGGCTTGCCAAGCCCCTAGTCCCCCAATCTCAACCAGAGTTCGAGATGACTAGTCACCCCTACTCAGGGCTCTACTCTGGAATCCCATTTTGGTGGGACACCTGAGGTAAAAAAAAAAAAAAAAAACATATATATATATATATACAGAAAGGACTCTTCCAATCCACAGAATGATCCCAACCACTTGGGATCAGGCCATATCACCAGAGAAAGAATTGTCCATGGCCCTTGAGGACATCCCGACATTCCACGGCCACCGTTGACACAAAATCCAGAGACAAAAGCCTGAGCAATCGCCACATACTCGCCCATTGTTCATAGCCCGGAAAATTCTCACGTTCTGTAGATCGAGCCTTCATACATACATCCCCAACCTAAGCTGAGTTTGTGTTTTCAGACTTCTGTCCCCACAGGCCTGGCCCACACACCATCCAAGCTGGGGCCCCTGGAGCCACACCTCAGGACTGTGGCTTCCCTCTCCAGGGGAATTCTGCCATTTCCATTGTCCACAACCCTATAGATTAGGAGAATCCTCCAAACTCCCCGAGGCCATCCGAATAGTGTTTGCTGCCCAGGACACACTGGGATGATCTTTCACAAGTTAGGAAACTACCTCCACTCAGACCCAGAGACAGATATCCCCATAGAATAAGATTGAACTGGACAGGCACTTAGGCCCTAATCAGATCCATTGCTTTTGATTCCAGTCATCTCTCCTCAGAGGCCTGGTTTCCAATACCAGCATATGGGAGATTCCTTAGGCACTCATCAAAACAATTCTCCTCTCTACATAGGAAACATACTCTTTAGAGCTCCATCAAAACCTCCTGTTATGAACATCCCTCAAGGCCCCGGTTCATGCACCCCATTCCAAGGTCTCCATGGACACAAATGCACATTATGACCCATCCTCAACACACCCATTTCAACACACCCGCCTCGGATGCTCCCGTAGATCCAGCAGATCGAACTTGCCTTGGCTCTATGAGACACCCGGAATGGGAGGCAGGCTGCCCAGGCATCCATCCTTAGAACCCTGCTCTGGATAACTTCCTTATGGGATGTCCTGGAGCCATCCAACAGGTCTCGACTGTCCCACAGAAGGAATCATTGCGGTTTGGAGCATCTCACAATTCCCATCGTGGGAAAACCTCCATGTCCTCGTGACACCCTCCCCTTCATGAAGGGGCCGTCATGGACAGAAACTTCGACCTAAGCCAACGTCTGATCCTAGCTCTGTCTTCAGGTATACAGGATCTCGAATCATCTCTGCAGAGGGTGCCTGCCGTCCCCTCACCCCGAAATCTAAGTCTGGCTTGTGTTCTCAGAATTTTTTCCTCACACTCCTGGCCCATAAGCCTTCCAGTTTGGGAATTCTGGAGCCACTATGTGGCACTGTGTCTTCCCTCCAGAAGAAAAACGTTGCCCTCTGGGGCTACCCAGTAACCACAAATGAGTACCATCCTGCACGAAACTCGACTGCACCCCAATGATACAGTCTACCTGGCCAGAGACAGATATCCCCATAGAATAAGATTGAACTGGACAGGCACTTAGGCCCTAATCAGATCCATTGCTCACCCAAGAGCCCGCAGATTGAGCGTGCCTTGTCTCGACCAGTCAATGGGAAGGTGAGTTGGCGTGTCTCGGCATCCATGCTTAGGCCCCTGCTCTCGAGTCTTTCTGTATGGGGCATCAAGGGACCATCCAATAGTACTCGACTGTCCTGAAGAAGGAAACTTTGAAGTTTGGAGCAGCTCACAACTCCCAGCGTAGGGAAACCTCCCTGGCCTCATGACGCCCCCACCCCCTTCAGGAAGGGGCCGTCATGGACACAAACTCCAGCTTGAGGCAACATCTGATACTCGCCCTGACCTCACCTGCAGGAGATCTCGATTCAGCCTCTGCAGAGTGGCCCTGCCATGCTCTTGGCTCCAAAACTCGTGCTAGCTTGTGTTTTCAGACTTCCTTCCTCACAATCCTGGCCACACCCCTCCAGTTTGGCAATTCTGGACACAATGCAGCACTCTGCCTGCCCTCCAGAAGAAAAATGTTGCCCTATAGGGCTAACCGGAAACGCCAAATGAGTAACAACCTGCATACCACGCGACCATACCCCAATTATACAGTCTAGCCTGTGCACTAAAGCCCTGTCTGACACAGCGTGAGGGCAGACCTCCAGTCCAACACCCAGAAAGCTGGCCGTACACAGAGCATATCACACCCACAATGGCTTTAGGCCATCATCTCTACCCAACCTCAGTTTTCACGTTCAGAACCTAGGCCTTATCTCCACTCACTGCTCAGGAGTGAACGTGATGCAAGAATCAGAACTTCTCCTTCGCCTTGGCAAGTAACCTAGTGGTTGGTATGTTGTCCATTGTTCATAGTAGGAGAAAGCAGCATGGACTATGAGGCCCCACCTATCCCTGAGGGCCACAATTTGCACAAACACACATTGTGACCATCAACGTGAGCCCTATCCTCATGTAAAGCCTCTTAGTGACTGGAACAACAGCCCACATATGGGGTTTGACAAGCCCCTAGTCCCCCAATCTCAACCAGAGTTCGAGATGACTAGTCACCCCTACTCAGGGCTCTACTCTGGAATCCCTATTTGGTGGAACACCTGAGGTAAAAAAAAAAAAATACAGAAAGGACTCTTCCCATCCACAGAATGATCCCAACCCCTTGGGATCAGGCCAAATCACCAGAGAAAGAATTGTCCATGGCCCTTGAGGACACCCCGACATTCCACGGCCACCGTTGACACAAAATCCAGAGACAAAAGCTTGAGCAAGAGCCACATACTCGCCCTTTGTTCATAGCACGGAAAATTCTTACTGTCTGTAGATCGAGCCTTCATACATACATCCCCAAACCTAAGCTGAGTTTGTGTTTTCAGACTTCTGTCCCCACAGTCCTGGCCCACACACCGTCCAAGCTGGGGCCCCTGGAGACACACCTCAGGACTGTGGCTTCCCTCTCCAGGGGAATTATGCCATTTCCATTGGCCACAACCCTATAGATTAGGAGAATCCTCCCAACTCCCCGAGGCCATCCCAATAGTGTTGGCTGCCCAGGACAAACAGGGATGATCTTTCACAAGTTAGGAAACTACCTCCACTCAGACCCAGAGACAGATATCCCCATAGAATAAGATTGAACTGGACAGGCAATTAGGCTCTAATCAGATCCATTGCTTTTGTTTCCAGGCATCTCTCCTCAGAGGCCTGGTTTCCAATACCAGAATACGGGGGATTCCTGAAGCACTCATCAGAAAAATCTCATCTCCACATAGGAAATGTACTCTTTGGAGCTCTATAAAAACCTCTGTTTAGGAGAATCTTTCAGGGCCCCGGATCAAGCGCCCCATTCCAAGGTCTCCATGGACTTAAACCCACATTATGATCTATTGTCGGGAGAGTCCATGCCAACTCAACCCCCTTGGTTTCTCCCCCAGGGCCTGCAGATCAAACCTGCCTTGTTGCTAGGAGACAACTAGAATGGGAGGCGGGCTGCCCAGGCATCCATCCTTAGAACCCTACTCTGGAGTCGTTCCACATGGGACATCCTAGAGCCATCCAACAGGTCTCAAGTGTCCCACAGAAGGAATCTTTGCAGTCTGGAGCATCTCACAACTCCCATTGTGGGAAAATCTACATGGCCTCTTGAGACGCTCCACTTTATAAAGGGGCCATCATGGACAGAAACTCCAACCTGAGCAAACGTCTGATATTCGCCCTGACTTCAGGTGCATGAGATCTTGATTCAGCTCTGCAGAGTGTGCCTTCTGTGCACTCACCCCCAAAACTAAGCCTAGCTTGTGTTCTCAGACTACCGTCCTCACACCCCTGCCCCAAAAGCCCTACAGATTGGCAATACTGGGGCCATAATGCAGCACACTGCCTGCCCTCCAGAAGAAAAACGTTGCCTTATGGAACTACCTAGAAACCCGAATAAGGATCAACTGAACGCCACTCGACTGCACCCCAAATATTCAGTCTACCCTGTCTAATGCCTTGTCTGACACAGCATGAGCCCACACCTCCAGACCTACGCTCAACAGCTGGCCGTACACTGAGCTCATTGGACCCATCAGGTCCTTAGGTCTTCATCCCTTCCCAACCTCAGTTTTCGGGTTTCAGAACCTAGACCTAAACTCCAATCACTGTCCAGGGGTGAACGTGATGCAGAAATCACAACTCTTCCTTCGCCATGGCTGGAAACCTTGTGCTTGGCATATTCTCCAACGTTCAGTGTAGAAGAATCTAGCGTGGCCCATGAGGCACTTCCCATGCTTGAGGGCCTTGTTGGGCACAAATAGGCATTGTGAACCTCAGCATGAGCCCTGTCCTCAAGGAAGGCCTCTCAGTGTCTGAATCAAGAGCCCGCCTATTGGACTTGGCATGCCCCTAGGCCCCCAAACTTAAACAGAGGTGGGGATATCCAGTTGTCCCTCCCAAGGACTCTGCTCTGGAATCCCTCTTTTATTGGGACACTTGAGGTACATAAAATAAAATATAAAATAAAATAAAATAAAAAACAGAAAAGACTCCCCCCATCCCACAGAATGTACCCAAACTCTTGGGATCGGGTCAAATCCTCAGAGAAGGAAAGCCATCCACAACCCATGAGGCCACGCCAGCATTCCACCCACATTGTTGACACAAATCCAGAGACAAAACCTGAGCAAGCACCTCAAACTCACCCTTTTTCATATCCCTAAGTGTTATCACAGTCTGTAGATTGGGCGTGCCATACCTATGTCCCCAATCCTAAGCAGAGTTTGTGTTTTCAGACTTTTGTCCCCACAGGCCTGGCCCACACAGCCTCAAGGCTGGGCCCCTAGAGCCAAACTCAGAACTGTGCCTGCCCTCTCCAGGGGATTTCTGCCCATTCCATTGGCCACAACCCTATAGAGTAGGAGAAACTCCAAATTCCCGAAGCCATCCCAATATTATAGGCTGCCCAGGACAAACAGGGGCGATCTGACACAAGCTGAGCAACTACATCCCCTCAGATCCTTAGACACGTATCCTCAGGAAAGAGATTGAACCGGACAGGCACCTATGCCCTAATCATCTCGATTGCTTTTGTTTCCAGTCATCTCTCCTCAGAGTCCTGGTTTCCAATACCAGCATATGGGAGATTCCTTAGACACTCATCAAAACAATTCTCTTCTATACATAGGAAACTTACTCTTTAGAGCCCATCAAAACCTCCGGTTATGAACATCCCTCAAGGCCCCGGATCAAGCACCCCATTCCAAGGTCTACATGGACACAAATGCACATTATGACCCATCCTCAACTCACCCATTTCAACACACCCGCCTCGGTTGCTCCCTTAGATCCAGCAGATCGAACTTGAACTTGCCTTGGCGCTATGAGACACCTGGAATGGGAGGCAGGCTGCCCAGGCATCCATCCTTAGAACCCTGCTCTGAATAACTTCCTTATGGGATGTCCTGGAGCCATCCAACAGGTCTCGACTGTCCCACAGAAGGAATCATTGCGGTTTGGAGCATCTCACAATTCCCATCATGGGAAAACCTCCATGTCCTCGTGACACCGTCCCCTTCATGAAGGGGCCGTCATGGACAGAAACTCCGACTTAAGCCAACGTTTGATCCTAGCTCTGTCTTCAGGCATATGGGATCTCGAATCATCTCTGCAGAGGGTGCCTGCCGTCCCCTCACCCCGAAATCTAAGTCTGGCTCTTGTTCTCAGAATTTTTTCCTCACACTCCTGGCCCACAAGCCTTCCAGTTTGGGAATTCTGGAGCCACTATGTGGCACTGTGTCTTCCCTCCAGAAGAAAAACGTTGCCCTCTGGGGCTACCCAGTAACCACAAATGAGTACCATCCTGCACGAAACTCGACTGCACCCCAATGATACAGTCTAGCCAGGGCACTAATTCCCTGTCTGCCACAGCCTGAGCCTGCACCTCCCAACCCACACTCAACAGCTGGCCGAACACTGAGCACATCAGACACACCATGGCCTTAGGGCTTCATCTCTTCCCAACCTCAGTTTTCAGGCTTCAGAACCTAGACCTTAAATCCAATCACAGTCCAGGAGTGAAAGTTTTGCAGAAATTAGAACTCCATCTTCCCCATGGCCAGAAAACTTGTGGTTGCCATATTGTGCAACGTTCAGTGTAGGAGAAACCAGCATGGTACATTAGGCCACGTCCTGACATGAGGGGCTCCTTGGGCACAAAAACACATTGTGAAACTCAGTGTGAGACCTATCCTCAAGGAAGGCTTCTCAGTGTCTGGACCAAGAGCCCACATATGGGGATTGCCATGTTCTTAAGTCCCAATGTTAACCAGAGGTCTGGTTATCCAGTTGCCCCAACCCACGACTCTGCTCTGGAATCCCTATTTTGGTGGGCCACCTGAGGTAAAAAAATAAATAAATAAATAAACAAAAAAACCAGAAAGGCCTCCTCCCTTCCCACAGAATGACCCCAAACTCTTGGGATCGGGTCCAATCCCCAGAAAGGGAGCCTCATCAATGGCCCATGAGGACACCCCGACATTCCATGGCAATCGGTGACACAATTCCAGAAAAAAAAAAAAAAAAAGCATGAGCCAGCACCTCACATTCGTCCTTTGTTCATATCCCGAAGAGTTCTCCTCACGGTCTATAGATCGGGTCGGCCATACCTACATCCCCCAACCTAAGTGGAGTTTGCGTTTTCAGACTTTTGTCCAAATAGCCCTGGACCACACACGCTCCACACTTGGGTCCCTGGAGCCACACCTCAGGACTGTGCTTCCCTTTCAAGGGAATTCTTCCCATTCCATTGGCCACAACCTTGCAAATGAGGAAAAACCTCCAAAGTCACCGAGGCCATCCCAATAGTGTAGGCCGCCCAGGACAAACAGGGGTGATCTCAAACCAGCTGAGCAACTACCTCCACTCAGACAACAGATGCCCCAGAGAAGAATATTGAACCGGACAGGCCCCTAGGCCCTAATTAGATCCATTGCTTTGGTTTCCAGGCATCTCTCCTCAGAGGCCTCGTTTCCAATACCAGCATATGGTGGTTTCCTGAGGCACCATTAAAAACAAATCTCGTCTCCCCATGGAAAACTTGCTCATTGGAGCTTTGTCATAACCTCTGGTTAGGAGAATCCTTCAGGGCCCTGGTGCCACTGCCCCATACCAAGGTCTCCATGGACTCAAACCAACATTAAGACCATCCTCAGGAAAGTGCATTTCTACTCAGCCCCCTCTGTTGCTACCCCAAGCCAGCAGATCAAACGTTACTTGTTGCTAGGAGACAATTGGAATGTGAGGCTGGCTGCCCAGGCATCCATACTTAGAACGCTTTTCTGGAGAAATACCTTATAAGACGTCCTGGAGCCATCCAACAAATCTTAATTGTCCCACAGAAGGAATCCTTGTGGTTTGGAGCATCTCACTACTCCAATAGTGGGAAAACCCCCATGGGCTCATAATGTCCCCCCTTCATGAAGGGGCCAACATGGACAGAAACTCAAACCTGAGCCAAAGTCTGATCCTCGACCTGACTTCAGACGCATGAGATCTCAATTCAGCTCTGCAGAGTGTGCCTGCCATGTCCTTGCCCCGAAACCTAAGCCTAGCTTGTGTTCTCAGACTTCCGTCCTCACTCTCCTGGCCCACAAGCCCTCCAGTTTGGGAATTCCGAAGCCACAATGCAGCACTCTGCCTGCCCTCCAGAAGAAAAACTTTGCCCTATGCTGCTAATAAGAAACCCCAAATGATTTTCTAATGCATGCCACTCGATTGTAAAGCAATTATACAGCCTACCCTGTATACTAATGCCCTGTCTGGCACAGCCTGAGACAAGACATCCCAAACGACACCCAGACAGCTGGCCCCAACCTGGACACATAGGACCCGCTATGGCTGTAGGTCGTCATCTCTTCCCAACCTCGGTTTTCAGGCTTCAGCAATGTGGGAAAACCTGCATTGTCCGAAAGGCCATGCCAGTGCTTGAGGGCCGCCTAGGGCACAGACATACATTGTGACCTGCAGCGTGAGTCCCGTATTAAAGTAACGCCTCTCAGTGGCTGGACCAAGATCCTGCATATGGGGCTTGTCATATCCATAGGCCCCCAGGCTTAACCAGAGGGCGAGTATTCCAGTTGTCAGTACCCACTGCTATGCTCTAGAATCCCTCTACTGGTGGGACACATGAAGCAGAAAACAGGACACTTCCCTTCCCACAGAATGACCTCAAACTCTTGGGGGCTGGTCAAACTACCAGAGAGGGAGACTTCTACGACCCATGAGGCAACTCCTACATTAAACGGCCATTGTGGACAAAACATCCAGAGACAAAAGCCTGAGCGACTGCCTCCCTCTCACCCTTCTTTCATATCCAGAGGAGCTCCCCTCATGGACTGTAGATCAGGCCTGCCGTAACCTCGGCCTCAAACCTGAGCTGAGTTAGGGTTTTTGGATGTCTGTCTGCACAGCCATGGCCCACACAGACTCCAGGCTGGGGTCTCTGGAGCCACACCACAGAACTGTGCCTGCTCTCTCCTAAGAAACTGCCCATTCCATTGGCCACAACTCTACAAAATAGTAGAAACCTCAAGGTCCCCAAGGACATCCCACTACCACAAGCCGCACTGGACAAATACAGGCATTATGGCACAAGATGAGCAACTACTACCTCCATGCAGACACATAGACAGATATCCGCAGAGACAGAAGATTGAACCAGACAGGCCCCTAGGCCCTATTATGAACTCTTGCTTTGGTGTCCAGGTATCACTCCTCAGAGGCCTGGTTTTGAAGACCAGCATACGGGGCTTTCCTGAGGCACCAGACAGAAGACCTCTCATCTCCACATGGGAAGCTTCCTTGTTGGAGTTGTGTCAAGCCCTTCGGGTTGGAGAATCCTGCAGAGTCCCTTAGCTACTGCCACATTCCAAGGTCTCCATGGCCACCAACCCACATTATGACTCATCCTCAGGAGAGTCCATTTAAACTCAGCCTTCTGGGTAGCTCACCCAAGAGCCCGCAGATTGAGCGTTCCTTGTCTCCACCAGGCAATGGGAAGGTGAGTTGGCGTTTCTCGGCATCCATGCTTAGGCCCCTGCTCTCGAGTCTTTCTGTATGGGGTATCAAGGGACCATCCAATAGTACTCGACTGTCCTGAAGAAAGAAACTTTGAAGTTTGGAGCAGCTCACAACTCCCAGCGTAGGGAAACCTCCTTGGACTCATGACGCCCCCACCCCCTTCATGTAAGGGCCGTCGTGGACACAAACTCCAGCTTGAGGCAACATCTGATACTCGCCCTGACCTCACCTGCAGGAGATCTCGATTCAGCCTCTGCAGAGTGGACCTGCCATGCTCTTGGTCCCAAAACTCGTGTTTTCAGACTTCCTTCCTCACAATCCTGGCCACACCCCTCCAGTTTGGCAATTCTGGAGACACAATGCAGCACTCTGCCTGCCCTCCAGAAGAAAAATGTTGCCCTATAGGCCTAACCAGAAACGCCAAATGAGTAACAACCTGCATGCCACTCGACCATACCCCAATTATACTGTCTAGCCTGTGCACTAAAGCCCTGTCTGAAACAGCCTGAGGGGAGACCTCCAGTCCAACACCCAGACAGCTGGCCATAAACAGAGCATATCACACCCACAATGGATTTAGGCCATCAACTCTACACAACCTCAGTTTTCACATTCAGAACCTAGACCTTATCTCCACTCACTGCTCAGGAGTGAACGTGATACAAGAATCAGAACTTCTCCTTCGCCTTGGCAAGAAACCTAGTGGATGGCATGTTTTTCCAAAGTTCAGTGTAGTTGAAACCAGTGTGGCCCATGAGGCCCCGCACATGTTTATGGGCCACATTGGTCACAAACACACATTGTGTCCCTCAGCCTGATCCCAGGCCTCAGGTAATGCCTCTCAGTGGCTGGATGAAGAGTCAGCATATTCGGCTTGCCATGCCCCTAGGCCCCAAATTTTACCCATAGTTCGGGTTCTCCCTTCACTTTTCCCCAGGGCTCATCTTTGGAATTCCTCTTTTGGCGGGACACCTGAGGTAACAAACCTGAAAGGAGTCCTCCCATTCCACAGATTGATGAAAAACAATTGGGATCGGGCCAAATCCACAGAGAAGAAGATTCGTCCATGGCCCATGAGGCCTCCCCGACATTCCACGGCCATCTCTGATACAAAATCCAGAGACAAAAGCCTGAGCAAGTGCCTGAGACTCGCTCTTTCTTTATATCCGGAAGAGTTCTTCTCATGGTTTATAGATCGGGCCTGCTATACCTACCTCCCCAAAGCTAAGCTGAGTTTGTGTTTTCAAACTTCTGTCCCCAAAGTCCTGGGCCACACACCTTCCAGGCTGGGGCCCCAGGTGTCACACATTAGGACTGTGTCTACCCAATCCATGGGAATTCTGCCCATTCCATTGTCCAAAACCGTAAAATTAGGAGAATCCTCCAAATCCCTGAGGCCATCCCAATAGTGCAGGTCGCCCGGGACAAACAAGGGCGGTCTGATACCAGCTGAGCATCTACCTCCACTCATACCATAGATGGATGTCCCCTGAGAAGCAGATTGAACCAGACAGGACCCTAGGCCATAATCGGATACATTGCTTTGGTTTACAGGCATGTCTCCTCAAAAGCCTGGATTCCAATACCAGCATAGGTGTTTTTCTGAGGCACCCATCAGAACAAATCTCGTCTCCACAAGGAGACTTTTGCATCGAGCTATGTCAAAAGCTTAGGAGAATACTTCAGGGTCCCGGTGCCACCGCCCCATTTGAAGGCCCTCATGGACACAAACACACATTAGGACGCATCCTCAGGAAAGTCCATTTCAAGTCAGTCACTCCTGTTGCTCACGCAGAGTCATCAGATCTAAACTCTCTTGTTGCTAGGAGAAAATTGGAATGCGAGGCCTGCTTCCCAGTCATCCATCCTCGAATGGTGCCCTGGAGTCATTCCATATGGGATGTCCTGAAGCTGCCCAACAGGTCTCAATTGTCCCGCAGAAGGTATCCTTGAAGGGGGCATCCCACAACACCCAACGTGGGAAAACCTCCATGGCCTCGAGATTCCGCTCCCTTCATGAAGGGGCCGTCATGCACATAAACTCCAATGTGAGCCAACGTCTGATCCTCGCCCTGACTTCAGATGCATGAGATATTGGTTCAGATCTACAGTGGTCCCTGCCGTGTCCTCGCCCTGATACACAAGTCTAGCTTGTGTTCTCAGACTTCCGTCCTCACACTCCTGGACACGAAGCCCTCAAGTTTGGCAATTCCGGACCGACAATGAAGCACTCTGCCTGCCCTCTAGAAAAAAAATTTGGCCTAATGAGCTGCCCAGGCACCTTATATGAGGATAAATCTACATGGCACTCGACTTTACCCAAATTATATAGTCTACGGGGGCACTAATGCACTGTCGAACACAACCTGAGCCCGGACCTCCTGACCAACACTCAGACAGTTGACCGCACACTGAGCACATCAGACCCGCCATGGCCTTAGGTTATCATCTCTTCCCTACCTCCGTTTTCAGGCTTCAGAATCTAGACCTTATCTCCAATAACTGCCCAAGGGTGACTGTGATGCAGAAATCAGAACTCTTCCTTACCCATGGCAAGAAATCTTGTCGTTGGCAGGTTGTCCAACGTTCAGTGTAGGAGAAACCAGGATTCACCATGAGGCCCCGCCCATTCTTGTTTGCGAAGTGGGCATAAACTCGCATTGTGACCCTCAGTGTGAGTCCTGTCCTCTAGTAAGTCCTCTCAGTCACTCGACCATTAGATGTCATAATGGGCTTTACATGTCCCTAGGCCCAAATTTGTAACCAGATTTCTGGTTGTACAGTCGGCCCCCCCCCCAGGGCTCTACTCTGGAATCCCTCATTTGGTGGGACACCTGAGGTTAAAAAACAAAACAAGGCAAATCACAACAACAACAAAACGGACTTCTTCCATCCCACAGAATGACCCCAAAATCTTGCGATGGGGACAAACCCCCAGAGAGTAAGACTCGTCCATTTCCCATTAAGTCAACCGGAAATTTCATGACCATGAGTGACACGATATCCAGAGACAAAAACTTGAGCAAGAGCCTGACACTCGCCCTTTTTTCATATCCGAAGAGTTCTCCTCATGGTCTGTAGATCAATCCTGCCATACCTATTACCCGAAAAATAAGCCGCGTTTGTGTTTTCAGACAACTGTCCAAACAGCTCTGGCCTACACACCCACAGGCTCAGGCCCCTGGAGCCAAACCTGAGGACTGTACTTGCCCTCTCCAAGGGAATTGTATGTGCCCATTCCAATGGCCACAACCTACTAATAAGATAAACCTCCAAACTCCCTGAGGCCATCCCAATAGTGGTGGCTCTCCAGGAGAAACAGGAACAATCTGAGCCCATCTGACACCTACATGCACTCAGATGCATAGACTGATGTCCCCAGAGGTAAAAAGGTACGAACAGGCCCCTAGGCACTATTGGATTCATTGTTGTGCTATCCAGTCATCTCTCCTCAGAGGCCTGGATTTCAATACCAGCATATGGCTGTTTCCTGACTCATCCTCAGAACAAATCTCATCTACATATGGGAAACTTGCACGTTGGAGCTGTGTCAAAGCCTCTGTTTGAAAAAACCCTTCAGGGCCCCAGTGTCACCGCTTCATTCCAAGATCTCCATAGACACAAAAACATATTAGGATCCATCCACAGGAGAGTCCATTTCAACTCAGCCTCCTGGGTTGCTCCCCCAGATCCAGCAGATCTAATCTGTCTTGTTGCTAGGACACAATTGGAATGCGAGGTGGGCTACCCAGCCATCCATCCTTAGAACCCTGCTCGGAATCGTTGCCCTGGAGCCAACAAACAGGTCTCAATTGTCCTGCAGAAGAATCTTTGCAGTTTGGAGCTTCTCACAACTAACATCGTGGGAAAACCCCCACGGCCTCATGACCCCCCCGCCTCTTCATGAAGGGCCATCAGGGACAGAAACACCAACCTGAGCGATCTTCTGATCCTTGCCCTGACATCATAAGCACGAGATCTCAATTCAGGTCTGTAGATTGTTCCTGCCTTGTCCTCACCCAGAAACCTAAGCCTAGCTTGTTCTCAGATTTCCTTCCTCAGACTACTGGCCCACAAGCCTCCAGTTTGAAAACCAGAACTATAATGGAGCACTCTTCCTGCCCTCAGGAAGAAAAACATTGCCCTCTGGGGCTACCCAGAAACTCCAAAAGAGGATCAACCTGCACGCCATTCTACTGTACCCCAAATATATAGGCTGACCTGGGCACTATTGCCCTTTTTGACACAGCCTGAGCCTGGATTACCTGGCCCCACACAGAAAGCTGGCCGCTCACTGAGCACATCGGACCCGCCATGGTCTTAGGTCGTCATCTCTTCCCAACCTCGGTTGTCAAGTTTCAGAACCTAGACCTTATCTCCAATCACTTCCCAGGCTTGAAAGTGATGCAGAAAACACAACTCCTTCCCCGTGGCAAGAAACCATGTGGTTGGCATGTTGTCCAACGTTCAGTGTAGTTGAAACCAGTGTGGCCCATGAGGCCCCGCTCATGTTTGCGGGCCACATTGGTCAAAACCACACATTGTGACCCTCACCCTGATCCCAGTCCTCAATAAGGCCTCTCAGTGGCTGGATGAAGAGATAGCATATTGGGCTTGCCATGCCCCTAGGCCCCAAATTTTACCCATAGTTCGGGTTCTCCCTTCACTTTTCCCCAGGGCTCTTCTTTGGAATTCCTCTTTTGGCGGGACACCTGAGGTAACAAACCTGAAAGGAGTCCTCACATTCCACAGATTGACGAAAAACAATTGGGATCGGGCCAAATCCACAGAGAGGAAGATTCGTCCATGGCCCATGAGGCCTCCCCGACATTCCACGGCCATCTCTGATACAAAATCCAGAGACAAAAGCCTGTGCAAGCGCCTCAGACTCGCTCTTTCTTCATATCCGGAAGAGTTCTTCTCATGGTTTATAGATCAGGCCTGTCATACCTACGTCCCCAAACCTAAGCTGAGTTTGTGTTTTCAGACTTCTGTCCTCAAAGTCCTGGGCCACACACCCTCCAGGCTGGGTCCCCTGGAGTCACACATTAGGACTGTGCCTACCCAATCCATGGGAATTCTGCCGATGCCATTGTCCAAAACAGTAAAATTTGGAGAACCCTACAAATCCCTGAGGCCATCCCAATAGTGCAGGTCGCCCGGGACAAACAAGGGCGGTCTGATACCAGCTGAGCATCTACCTCCACTCATACCATAGATGGATGTCCCCTGAGAAGAAGATTGAACCAGACAGGACCCTAGGCCATAATCGGATACATTGCTTTGGATTACAGGCTTGTCTCCTCAAAAGCCTGGATTCCAATACCAGCATAGAGGTTTTCCTGTGGCACCCATCAAAACAAATCTCGTCTCCACAAGGAACGTTGTGCATCGAGCTATGTCAAAAGCTTAGGAGAATACTTCAGGGTCCCGGTGCCACCGCCCCATTTTAAGGCCCTCATGGACACAAACACACATTAGGACCCATCCTCAGGAAAGTCCATTTCAAGTCAGCCACCCCGGTTTCTCCCGCAGAGCCATCAGATCTAAACTGTCTTGTTGCTAGGAGACAATTGGAATGCGAGGCGGGCTTCCCAGGCATCCATCCTCGAACGGTGCCCTGGAGTCATTCCATATGGGATGTCCTGGAGCTGCCCAACAAGTCTCAATTGTCCCGCAGAAGGAATCCTTGAAGGGGGCATCCCACAACTCCCAACGTGGGAAAACCTCCATGGCCTCGAGATTCCGCTCCCTTCATGAAGGGGCCGTCATGCACAGAAACTCCCACCTGAGCCAATGTCTGATCCTCGCCCTGACTTCAGATGCATGAGATATAGGTTCAGATCTACAGGGATACCTGCCGTGCCCTGGCCCTGAAACCGAAGTCTAGCTTGTGTTCTCAGACTTCCGTCCTCACACTCCAGGCCCCGAAGCCCGGAAGTTTTGCAATTCCAGACCCACAATGCAGCACTCTGCCTGCCCTCTAGAAAAAAAATTTGGCCTAATGAGCTGCCCAGGCACCTTATATGAGGATAAATCTACATGGCATTCGACTGTACCCAAAGTATATAGTCTAACCTGGGCACTAATGCACTGTCTGACAAAACCTGAGCTCGGACCTCCTGACCAACACCCAGACAGCTGACCGTACACTGAGCACATCAGAACCGCCATGGCAGTAGGTCATCATCTCTTCCCAACTGCGGTTTTTCAGGATTCAGAATCTAGACCTTATCTCCAACCACTGCCCAGGGGTGCTTGTGATGTAGAAATCAGAACTCGTCCTTACCCATGGCAAGAAACCTTGTGGTTGGCATGTTGTGCAACGTTCAGTGTAGGAGAAACCAGCATTCACCCGGAGGCCCCGCCAATTCTTGAGTGCGAAGAGGGCATAAACACGCATTGTGACCCTCAGCGTGAGTCCTGGGCTCTAGTAAGTCCTCTCAGTGGCTCGACCATTAGATGTCATAATGGGCTTGACATGTCCCTAGGCCACAATTTTTAACCAGATTTCTGGTTGTCCGGTCGGCCCTCCCCAGGGCTCTACTCTGGAATACCTCATTTGGTGAGACACCTGAGGTTAAAAAACAAAACAAAGCAAATCAACAACAACAACAAAACGGACTTCTTCCATTCCCAGAATGACCCAAAAATCTTGGGATGGGGCAAAACCCCAGAGAGTAAGACTCGTCCATTTCCCATGAAGTCACCCGGAAATTTCACGACCATGAGTGACACGATATCCAGAGACAAAAACTTGAGCACGAGCCTCACACTCGCCCTTTTATCATATCCTGAAGAGTTCTCCTCATGGTCTGTAGATCAGTCCTGCCATACCTATGACCCGAAACATAAGCCGCGTTTGTATTTTCAGACAACTGTCCAAACAGCTCTGGCCTACACACCCTACAGGCTCAGGCCCCTGGAGCCAAACCTGAGGACTGTACTTGCCCTCTCCAAGGGAATTGTATGTGCCCATTCCAATGGCCACAACCCTACTAATAGGATAAACCTCCAAACTGCCTGAGGCCATCCCAATAGTGGTGGCTTCCCAGGACAAACAGAGGCAATCTGAGCTCATCTGAGCACCTACCTGCACTCAGACGCATAGACTGATGTCCCCAGAGGTAAAAAGGAACGAACAGGCCCCTAGGCACTAAACGGATCCATTGCTGTGGTATCCAGTCATCTCTCCTCAGAGGCCTGGATTTCAATACCAGTGTATGGCTGTTTCTTGACTCACCCATCAGAAAACATCTCATCTACATATGGTAAACTTGCACGTTGGAGCTGTGTCAAAGCCTCTGTTTGGAAAAACCCTTCAGGACACCAGTGCCACCGCTACATTCCAAGGTCTCCATAGACACAAAAAGACATTAGGACCCATCCACAGGAGAGTCCATTTCAACTCAGCCTCCTGGGTTGCTCCCCCAGATTCAGCAGATCTAACCTGTCTTGTTGCTAGGACACAATTGGAATGCGAGGTGGGCTACCCAGCCATCCATCCTTAGAACCCTGCTCGGAATCGTTGCCCTGGAGCCAACAAACAGGTCTCAATTGACCTGCAGAAGAATCTTTGCAGTTTGGAGCTTCTCACAACTAACATCGTGGGAAAACCCCCACGGCCTCGTGGCCCCCCTGCCCCTTCATGAAGGGCCATCAGGGACAGAAACACCAACCTGAGCGATCTTCTGATCCTCGCCCTGACATCATAAGCACGAGATCTCAATTCAGGTCTGTAGATTGTTCCTGCCTTGTCCTCACCCAGAAACCTAAGCCTAGCTTGTTCTCAGATTTCCTTCCTCAGACTACTGGCCCACAAGCCTCCAGTTTGAAAACCAGAACTATAATGGAGCACTCTTCCTGCCCTCAGGAAGAAAAACATTGCCCTCTGGGGCTACCCAGAAACTCCAAAAGAGGATCAACCTGCACGCCATTCTACTGTACCCCAAATATATAGGCTGACCTGGGCACTATTGCCCTTTTTGACACAGCCTGAGCCTGGATTACCTGGCCCCACACAGAAAGCTGGCCGCTCACTGAGCACATCGGACCCGCCATGGTCTTAGGTCGTCATCTCTTCCCAACCTCGGTTGTCAAGTTTCAGAACCTAGACCTTATCTCCAATCACTTCCCAGGCTTGAAAGTGATGCAGAAAACACAACTCCTTCCCCGTGGCAAGAAACCATGTGGTTGGCATGTTGTCCAACGTTCAGTGTAGTTGAAACCAGTGTGGCCCATGAGGCCCCGCTCATGTTTGCGGGCCACATTGGTCAAAACCACACATTGTGACCCTCACCCTGATCCCAGTCCTCAATAAGGCCTCTCAGATGCTGGATGAAGAGATAGCATATTGGGCTTGCCATGCCCCTAGGCCCCAAATTTTACCCATAGTTCGGGTTCTCCCTTCACTTTTCCTTAGGGCTCTTCTTTGGAATTCCTCTTTTGGCGGGACACCTGAGGTAACAAACCTGAAAGGAGTCCTCCCTTTCCACAGATTGACGAAAAACAATTTGGATCGGGCCAAATCCACAGAGAGGAAGATTCGTCCATGGCCCATGAGGCCTCCCCGACATTCCACGGCCATCTCTGATACAAAATCCAGAGACAAAAGCCTGTGCAAGCGCCTCAGACTCGCTCTTTCTTCATATCCGGAAGAGTTCTTCTCATGGTTTATAGATCGGGCCTGCCATACTTACGTCCCCAAACCTAAGCTGAATTTGTGTTTTCAGACTTCTGTCCTCAAAGTCCTGGGCCACACACCCTCCAGGCTGGGGCCCCTGGAGTCACACATTAGGACTGTGCCTACCCAATTCATGGGAATTCTGCCGATGCCATTGTCCAAAACAGTAAAATTTGGAGAACCCTACAAATCCCTGAGGCCATCCCAATAGTGCAGGTCGCCCCGGACAAACAAGGGCGGTCTGATACCAGCTGAGCATCTACCTCCACTCATAACATAGATGGATGTCCCCTGAGAAGAAGATTGAACCAGACAGGACCCTAGGCCATAATCGGATACATTGCTTTGGATTACAGGCTTGTCTCCTCAAAAGCCTGGATTCCAATACCAGCATAGAGGTTTTCCTGAGGCACCCATCAAAACAAATCTCGTCTCCACAAGGAACCTTGTGCATCGAGCTATGTCAAAAGCTTAGGAGAATACTTCAGGGTCCCGGTGCCACCGCCCCATTTTAAGGCCCTCATGGACACAAACACACATTAGGACCCATCCTCAGGAAAGTCCATTTCAAGTCAGCCACCCCGGTTTCTCCCGCAGAGCCATCAGATCTAAACTGTCTTGTTGCTAGGAGACAATTGGAATGCGAGGCGGGCTTCCCAGGCATCCATCCTCGAACGGTGCCCTGGAGTCATTCCATATGGGATGTCCTGGAGCTGCCCAACAAGTCTCAATTGTCCCGCAGAAGGAATCCTTGAAGGGGGCATCCCACAACTCCCAACGTGGGAAAACCTCCATGGCCTCGAGATTCCGCTCCCTTCATGAAGGGGCCGTCATGCACAGAAACTCCCACCTGAGCCAATGTCTGATCCTCGCCCTGACTTCAGATGCATGAGATATAGGTTCAGATCTACAGGGATACCTGCCGTGCCCTGGCCCTGAAACCGAAGTCTAGCTTGTGTTCTCAGACTTCCGTCCTCACACTCCAGGCCCCGAAGCCCGGAAGTTTTGCAATTCCAGACCCACAATGCAGCACTCTGCCTGCCCTCTAGAAAAAAAATTTGGCCTAATGAGCTGCCCAGGCACCTTATATGAGGATAAATCTACATGGCATTCGACTGTACCCAAAGTATATAGTCTAACCTGGGCACTAATGCACTGTCTGACAAAACCTGAGCTCGGACCTCCTGACCAACACCCAGACAGCTGACCGTACACTGAGCACATCAGAACCGCCATGGCAGTAGGTCATCATCTCTTCCCAACTGCGGTTTTTCAGGATTCAGAATCTAGACCTTATCTCCAACCACTGCCCAGGGGTGCTTGTGATGTAGAAATCAGAACTCGTCCTTACCCATGGCAAGAAACCTTGTGGTTGGCATGTTGTGCAACGTTCAGTGTAGGAGAAACCAGCATTCACCCGGAGGCCCCGCCAATTCTTGAGTGCGAAGAGGGCATAAACACGCATTGTGACCCTCAGCGTGAGTCCTGGGCTCTAGTAAGTCCTCTCAGTGGCTCGACCATTAGATGTCATAATGGGCTTGACATGTCCCTAGGCCACAATTTTTAACCAGATTTCTGGTTGTCCGGTCGGCCCTCCCCAGGGCTCTACTCTGGAATACCTCATTTGGTGAGACACCTGAGGTTAAAAAACAAAACAAAGCAAATCAACAACAACAACAAAACGGACTTCTTCCATTCCCAGAATGACCCAAAAATCTTGGGATGGGGCAAAACCCCAGAGAGTAAGACTCGTCCATTTCCCATGAAGTCACCCGGAAATTTCACGACCATGAGTGACACGATATCCAGAGACAAAAACTTGAGCACGAGCCTCACACTCGCCCTTTTATCATATCCTGAAGAGTTCTCCTCATGGTCTGTAGATCAGTCCTGCCATACCTATGACCCGAAACATAAGCCGCGTTTGTATTTTCAGACAACTGTCCAAACAGCTCTGGCCTACACACCCTACAGGCTCAGGCCCCTGGAGCCAAACCTGAGGACTGTACTTGCCCTCTCCAAGGGAATTGTATGTGCCCATTCCAATGGCCACAACCCTACTAATAGGATAAACCTCCAAACTGCCTGAGGCCATCCCAATAGTGGTGGCTTCCCAGGACAAACAGAGGCAATCTGAGCTCATCTGAGCACCTACCTGCACTCAGACGCATAGACTGATGTCCCCAGAGGTAAAAAGGAACGAACAGGCCCCTAGGCACTAAACGGATCCATTGCTGTGGTATCCAGTCATCTCTCCTCAGAGGCCTGGATTTCAATACCAGTGTATGGCTGTTTCTTGACTCACCCATCAGAAAACATCTCATCTACATATGGTAAACTTGCACGTTGGAGCTGTGTCAAAGCCTCTGTTTGGAAAAACCCTTCAGGACACCAGTGCCACCGCTACATTCCAAGGTCTCCATAGACACAAAAAGACATTAGGACCCATCCACAGGAGAGTCCATTTCAACTCAGCCTCCTGGGTTGCTCCCCCAGATTCAGCAGATCTAACCTGTCTTGTTGCTAGGACACAATTGGAATGCGAGGTGGGCTACCCAGCCATCCATCCTTAGAACCCTGCTCGGAATCGTTGCCCTGGAGCCAACAAACAGGTCTCAATTGACCTGCAGAAGAATCTTTGCAGTTTGGAGCTTCTCACAACTAACATCGTGGGAAAACCCCCACGGCCTCGTGGCCCCCCTGCCCCTTCATGAAGGGCCATCAGGGACAGAAACACCAACCTGAGCGATCTTCTGATCCTCGCCCTGACATCATAAGCACGAGATCTCAATTCAGGTCTGTAGATTGTTCCTGCCTTGTCCTCACCCAGAAACCTAAGCCTAGCTTGTTCTCAGATTTCCTTCCTCAGACTACTGGCCCACAAGCCTCCAGTTTGAAAACCAGAACTATAATGGAGCACTCTTCCTGCCCTCAGGAAGAAAAACATTGCCCTCTGGGGCTACCCAGAAACTCCAAAAGAGGATCAACCTGCACGCCATTCTACTGTACCCCAAATATATAGGCTGACCTGGGCACTATTGCCCTTTTTGACACAGCCTGAGCCTGGATTACCTGGCCCCACACAGAAAGCTGGCCGCTCACTGAGCACATCGGACCCGCCATGGTCTTAGGTCGTCATCTCTTCCCAACCTCGGTTGTCAAGTTTCAGAACCTAGACCTTATCTCCAATCACTTCCCAGGCTTGAAAGTGATGCAGAAAACACAACTCCTTCCCCGTGGCAAGAAACCATGTGGTTGGCATGTTGTCCAACGTTCAGTGTAGTTGAAACCAGTGTGGCCCATGAGGCCCCGCTCATGTTTGCGGGCCACATTGGTCAAAACCACACATTGTGACCCTCACCCTGATCCCAGTCCTCAATAAGGCCTCTCAGATGCTGGATGAAGAGATAGCATATTGGGCTTGCCATGCCCCTAGGCCCCAAATTTTACCCATAGTTCGGGTTCTCCCTTCACTTTTCCTTAGGGCTCTTCTTTGGAATTCCTCTTTTGGCGGGACACCTGAGGTAACAAACCTGAAAGGAGTCCTCCCTTTCCACAGATTGACGAAAAACAATTTGGATCGGGCCAAATCCACAGAGAGGAAGATTCGTCCATGGCCCATGAGGCCTCCCCGACATTCCACGGCCATCTCTGATACAAAATCCAGAGACAAAAGCCTGTGCAAGCGCCTCAGACTCGCTCTTTCTTCATATCCGGAAGAGTTCTTCTCATGGTTTATAGATCGGGCCTGCCATACTTACGTCCCCAAACCTAAGCTGAATTTGTGTTTTCAGACTTCTGTCCTCAAAGTCCTGGGCCACACACCCTCCAGGCTGGGGCCCCTGGAGTCACACATTAGGACTGTGCCTACCCAATTCATGGGAATTCTGCCGATGCCATTGTCCAAAACAGTAAAATTTGGAGAACCCTACAAATCCCTGAGGCCATCCCAATAGTGCAGGTCGCCCCGGACAAACAAGGGCGGTCTGATACCAGCTGAGCATCTACCTCCACTCATACCATAGATGGATGTCCCCTGAGAAGAAGATTGAACCAGACAGGACCCTAGGCCATAATCGGATACATTGCTTTGGATTACAGGCTTGTCTCCTCAAAAGCCTGGATTCCAATACCAGCATAGAGGTTTTCCTGAGGCACCCATCAAAACAAATCTCGTCTCCACAAGGAACCTTGTGCATCGAGCTATGTCAAAAGCTTAGGAGAATACTTCAGGGTCCCGGTGCCACCGCCCCATTTTAAGGCCCTCATGGACACAAACACACATTAGGACCCATCCTCAGGAAAGTCCATTTCAAGTCAGCCACCCCGGTTTCTCCCGCAGAGCCATCAGATCTAAACTGTCTTGTTGCTAGGAGACAATTGGAATGCGAGGCGGGCTTCCCAGGCATCCATCCTCGAACGGTGCCCTGGAGTCATTCCATATGGGATGTCCTGGAGCTGCCCAACAAGTCTCAATTGTCCCGCAGAAGGAATCCTTGAAGGGGGCATCCCACAACTCCCAACGTGGGAAAACCTCCATGGCCTCGAGATTCCGCTCCCTTCATGAAGGGGCCGTCATGCACAGAAACTCCAACCTGAGCCAACGTCTGATCCTCGCCCTGACTTCAGATGCATGAGATATAGGTTCAGATCTACAGGTGTACCTGCCGTGCCCTGGCCCTGAAACCCAAGTCTAGCTTGTGTTCTCAGACTTCCATCCTCACACTCCCGGCCCCGAAGCCCAGAAGTTTTGCAATTCCAGACCCACAATGCAGCACTCTGCCTGCCCTCTAGAAAAAAAATTTGGCCTAATGAGCTGCCCTGGCACCTTATATGAGGATAAATCTACATGGCATTCGACTTTACCCAAAGTATATAGTCTAACCTGGGCACTAATGCACTGTCTGACACAACCTGAGCTCGGACCTCCTGACCAACACCCAGACAGCTGACCGCACACTGAGCACATCAGAACCGCCAAGGCCTTAGGTCATCATCTATTCCCAACTGCGGTTTTTCAGGCTTCAGAACCTAGACCTTATCTCCAACCACTGCCCAGGGGTGCCTGTGATGCAGAAATCAGAACTCGTCCTTACCCATGGCAAGAAACCTTGTGGTTGGCATGTTGTCCAACGTTCAGTGTAGGAGAAACCAGCATTCACCCGGAGGTCCCGCCAATTCTTGAGTGCGAAGAGGGCATAAACACGCATTGTGACCCTCAGCGTGAGTCCTGTGCTCTAGTAAGTCCTCTCAGTGGCTCGACCATTAGATGTCATAATGGGCTTGACATGTCCCTAGGCCACAATTTTTAACCAGATTTCTGGTTGTCCGGTCGGCCCTCCCCAGGGCTCTACTCTGGAATACCTCATTTGGTGAGACACCTGAGGTTAAAAAACAAAACAAAGCAAATCAACAACAACAAAACGGACTTCTTCCATCCCCAGAATGACCCAAAAATCTTGGGATGGGGCAAAACCCCAGAGAGTAAGACTCGTCCATTTCCCATGAAGGCACCCGGAAATTTCACGACCATGAGTGACACGATATCCAGAGACAAAAACTTGAGCACGAGCCTCACGCTCGCCCTTTTTTCATATCCTGAAGAGTTCTCCTCATGGTCTGTAGATCAGTCCTGCCATACCTATGACCCGAAACATAAGCCGCGTTTGTGTTTTCAGAAAACTGTCCAAACAGCCCTGGCCTACACACCCCAAAGGCTTAGGCCCTTGGAGCCAAACCTGAGGACTGTACTTGCCCTCTCCAAGGGAATTGTGTGTACCCATTCCAATGGCCACAATCCTACTAATAGGATAAACCTCCAAAGTTCCTGAGGCCATCCCAATAGTGGTGGCTTCCCAGGACAAACAGGAGCAATCTGAGCACATCAGAGCACCTTCCTGCACTCAGACCCATAGACTGATGTCCCCAGAGGAAAAAAGGAATGAGCAGACCACTAGGCACTAATCGGATCTATTGCTATGGTTTCCAGGCATGTCTCCTCAGAGGCCTGGATTTCAATACCAGCATATGGCTGTTTCTTGACTCACCCATCAGAACAAATCTCATCTACATATGGGAAACTTGCACGGTGGAGCTGTGTCAAAGTCTCTGTTTAGAAGAACCCATCAGGGACCCAGTGCCACCGCTTCATTCCAAGGTCTCCATAGACACAAAAACATATTAGGACACATCCACAGGAGAGTCTATTTCAAACCAGCCTCCTCAGTTGCTCCCCCAGATCCAGCAGATCTAACCTTTCTTGTAGCTAGGAGAAAATTGGAATGCCAGGTGGGGTACCTAGCCATCCATCCTCAGAACCATGCTTGGAATCCTTGGCCTGGCGCCAACTAACAGGTCTCAATTGTCCTGGAGAAGAATCTTTGTAGTTTGGAGCTTCTCACAACTCCCATCGTGCGAAAACCCCCATGGCCTCGTGATTCCCCCCCTTCATGAAGGGGCCATCAGGGACAGAAAGTCCAACCTGAAGATCGTCTGATCCTCACCCTGACTTCAGATGCACGAGATCTCGATTCAGGTCTGTAGATTGTGCCTGCCATGTCCTCACCCATAAAAACTAAGCCTAGCTTGTGTTCTCAGACTTCAGTCCTCAGACTACTGGCTCACAAGCCCTCCAGTTTGGCAATCCAGAAGTACAATGCGGCACTCTGCCTGCTCCCTGGAAGAAGAACATTGCCCTCTGGGGCTACCCAGAAACCCCAAATGAGGATCAACCTGCACGCCATTTGGCTGTACACCAAATATATAGGCTGAAGTGGGCACAATTGCCCATTCTGACACAGCCTGAGCCTGGAACTCCTGGCCCCACCCAGACAGCTGGCCGCACACTGAGCACATCGGACCCGCCATGGCCTTAGGTCGTCATCTCTACCCAACCTCGGTTTTCAGGCTTCAGAACCTTGACCTTATCTCCAATCACTGCCCAGGTTTGAAAATGTTGCAGAAATCCGAACTCTTTCCCTTGGCATGAAACCTCGTGGTTGGCATGTTGTCCAACGTTCAGTGTAGTTGACACCAGTGTGGCACATGAGACCCAGCCCATGCTTGAGGGCCACATTGGTCTCAAACACACATTGTGACCCTCAGCCTGAGCCCTGTCCTCAGGCAAGGCCTCTCAGTGGCTGCATGAAGAAACAGCATATTGGGCTTGCCATGCCCCTAGACCCTAATTTTTAACCATATTTCGGGTTGTCCCTTCACTCTTGCGCAGGGCTCTGCTTTGGAATTCCTCTTTTGGTGGGACACCTCAGGTAACAAACCCTAAAGGAGTCCTCCCATCCCACAGATTCACGAAAAAGAATTGGGATAGGGCCAAATCCACAGAGAGGAAGATTCGTCCATGGCCCATGAGGCCTCCCCGACATTCCACGGCCATCGCTGATACAAAATCCAGACACAAAAGCCTAACTAAGCGCCTCAGACTCGCTCTTTCTTCATATCCTGAAGAGTTCTTCTCATGATTTGTAGTTCGGCCGTGCCATACCTACGTTCCCAAACCTAAGCTGAGTTTGTGTTTTTTGAGTTCTGTCCTCAAAGTCCTGGGCCACACACCCTCCAGGCTGGGCCCCTGGAACCACACATTAGGACTGTGCCTAACCAATCCATGGGAATTCTGCCCATTCCATTATCCAAAACCGTACAAATTAGGAGAAACCTCCAAATTCCCTGAGGCCATACCAATGGTGTAGGTTGTCCGGGACAAAAAAGGGCCGTCTGACACCAGCTGAGCATCTACCTCCACTCATACCATAGATGGATGTCCCCAGAGAAGAAGATTGACCAGACAGGACCCCAGGCCATAATGGGATCCATAGCTTTGGTTTACAGGCATGTCTCCTCAAAAGCCTGGTTTCCAATACCAGCTGAGGGCTTCTCCTGAGGCACCCATCAGAACAAATCTCGTCTACACATGGGAAACTTACATGTTGGAGCTCTCTCAAAGCCTCTGGTTAGAAGGACATTTCAGGTTCCCGGTGCCAGCGCCTCATTCCAAGGTCTCCATGGAGACACACCCACATTAGGACCCATCCACAGGAGAGTCCATTTCAACTCAGCCCCCTCAGTTGCTCCCCCTGATCCAGCAGATCTAACCCGTCTTGTCGCTAGGAGATGATTGGAATGAGAGGCAGGCTTCCCAGACATCCATACTTAGAACCATTCTCAGAATTATGCTCTATGGGAAGTCCTGGAGCCAACCAACAGGTCTCAATAGTCCCGCAGAAGAATCTTTACTGTTTGGAGCATCTCACAACTCCCATCGTGGGCAAACCTCCATGGCCTCGTGATCCCGCCCCCTGTGCTTCATGAAGGGGCCATCAGGGACAGAAGCTCCAACCTGATCGATCGTCTGATCCTCGCCCTGACTTCAGATGCAGGACATCTTGATTCAGCTCTGCAGAGTGTGACTGCCGTGCCCTTGCCCAGAAACGTAAGTCTAGTTTGTGTTCTCAACTTCCATCCTCACATTCCTGGCCCACAAGCCCTCCAGTTTGGCAATTCCAGAACTACAAGGCAGCACTCTGCCTGCTTTCCGGAAGAAAATCATTGCCCTCTGGGGCTACCCAGATTCCCCAAATGAGGATCAACCTGCATGCCACTTGACTGGACCCCAATTATACAGGCTTCCCTGGGCACTACTGCCCTTTCTGGCACAGCCTGAGACTGAACCTCCTGGCTCGCACCCACCCAGCTAGCCACACACTGAGCACATCAGACCCGCCATGGCCTTAGGTCATCATCTCTTTCCAACCTCGGTTTTCAGGCTTCAGAACCTAAACCTTATCTCCAGTCACCACCCAGGGTTGAACATGATGCAGGAATCAGAACTCCTTCCCCATGGCAAGAAACCTTGTGGTTGGCATGTTGTCCAACGTAAAATGTAGTTGAAACCAGTGTGGCCCATGAGGCCCTGCAGATGCTTCAGGACCAAGTCGTTCACAAACATGCATTCTGACCCTCAACGTGAGCCCAGTTCTCAAGTAAGGCCTCTCAGTGGCTGGACCAAAAGACAGCATATTGGGCTTGTCATGCCCCTAGGCCCCAATTTTTAACCAGATTTCTGGTTGTCCAGTCTCCCCTCCCCAGGGCTCGGCTTTGGAATCCCTCTTTTGGTGGGACACCTGAGGTAACAAAACTGAAAGGACTCCTCCCATCCCACAGTTTGACCCAAAACAATTGGAATCGGGCCAAATCCACAGAGCGGAAGACTCGTCCATGGCCCATGAGGCCTCCCGGACATTCCACGCCCATCGTTGACACAAAATCCAGAAACAAAAGCCTGAACAAGTGCCTCACAATCTCTCTTTCTTCATATCTGGAAGAATTCTCCTCACGGTCTGTAGATCGGGCCTGCCATACCTACGTCCCTAAACCTAAACTGAGTTTGTGTTTTAGACTTCTGTCTCCACATTCCTGAGGCACACACCCTGCAGGCTGGGGCCCCTGGAGCCACATCAAAACTGTGCCTTCCCTCTCCACGGGAATTCTGCCCCTTCCATTGTCCATAATCATAAAATTAGGAGAAACCTCCAAAGTCCCCAAGGCCTTCACAATAGTGTAGGCCGCCTGGGACAAACAAGGGCCATCTGACACCAGCTGAGCATCTAACTCCACTAATACCTTAGATGGATGTACACAGAGAAGAAGATTCAACCGGACAGGCCCCTAGGCTCTAAACGGAGCCATTGCTTTGGTTTCCAGTTATCTCTCTTCAGAGGCCTATATTCCAATAACAGTATATGGGGGTTTCCTGAGGCACCAATCAGAACAAATCTCGTCTCTACATGGGAAACTTGTCCTTTGGAGATGTCTCAAAACCTCCGGTTAGGAGAATCCTTCAGGGCCCATGCACCAACGCCCCATTCCAAGGTCTCCATGGACACAAACCCACATTAGCATCCATCCTCAGGAGAGTCCATTTCAACTCAGCCCCCTTGGTTGCTCTGACAGAGCCAGCATATCAAACCTGTCTATTTGCTAGGAGACAACTGCAATGTGAGGCGGGTTTCCCATGTATCCATCCTAAGATCCCTGCTCTGGTGTCATTCTGTATGGTATGTACTGGAGTGATACAAAAGGTCTCAATTGTTGATCAGAAGGAATCTTTGTTGTTTGGAGCATCTCACAACTTCCATTGTGGGTAAACCTCCATGGACTGGAGATGCTGTCCCCTTCATAAAGTGGCCAGAATGGACAGAAATTCAAACCTAAGCCTAGGTTTGAACCTCGCCCTGACTTCAGATTCATGATATCCCGATTCAGATCTGCAGAGGGTGCCTGCCGTGCCCTCGCCCAGAACCTACGCCTAACATGTGTTCTCAGACTTCCGTCCTCACACTCCCCGTCCACAAGGCATCCACTTTGGAAATTCCGGAGCCACAATGCAGCACTCTGCCTGTTCTCCAGAAGAAAAACATTGCCCTTGGGGCTAACCAGAAATACCAAATAAAGATCAACCTGCACGGCACTCAGTTGTACCCCAATTATACAATCTACCCTGGGCACTAATGCCCTGTCTGACACAGCCCAAGCTTGGACCTCCCGACCAACACCCAGACAGCTGGCTCCACGCTGAGCATATCGGACCCAACATGGTCTTAGGTCGTCATCTCTTCCCAACCTCGGTTTTCAGACTTCACAACCTAGACCTTATCTCCAATCACTGCCCAGGGGTGAATGACATGCAGAAATCAGAATTAATACTTCCCCATGGCAAGAACTCATGTGGTTGACATGTTGACTATCATTCAGTGTAGGAGAAACAAGCATGCACCATGAGTCCCCACCCATGCTTGAGTACCACGAGGGCATAAACACGCATTGTGACCCTCAGCATGAGTTCTGTCCTCAATGAAGGCCTCTCAGTGGCTGGACCATTAGAAGGCATATTGGGCTTGCCATGCCCCTAGGCCCGTATTTTTAGTTAGATTTCTTGTTGTCCAGGGTTCTGCTCTGGAATCCCTCTTTTGGTGGGACACCTTAGTTAACAAAACTAAATCCCACAGATTAACCCAAAACAATTGGGATCTGGCCAAATCCACAGAGAGAAAGACTCTTCCATGGCCCATGAGGACTCCTCGACATTCCACAGCCATCATTGACACAAAATCCAGGGGCAAAAGCCTGACAAGTGTCACACTTTCACCCTTTATTCATATCCCAAAAAGTTCTCCTCATAGTCTGTAAATCGGACCTGCCATACCTACATCCCCAAAGCTAAGCTGAGTTTGTGTTTTCAGACATCTGTCCCCACAGTCCTTGCCCACACACCCTCAAGGCTGGGCCCTTGGAGCCACACATCAGGTCTGTGCCTGCCCACTCCACAGGAATTCTGCCCATGCCATTGACCATAATCATACAATTTAGGAGAAACCTCCAAAGTCCCCGAGGCCATCCCTATAGTGTAGGCCACCCGGACAAACAGGAGCGGTCTGACACCAGCTGAGCAACTACCTCCATTTCATAAAATAGACAGATGTCGACAGAGAAGAAGATTGAACCAGAGAGGCTCCTAGGACCTAATTGGATGCATTGCTGTGGTTTCTATGTATCTCTCCTCAGAGGCCTGGTTCTAATACCAGCATATGTGGGTTTCCTGAGGCACCAATTAGAACAAATCTTGTCTCCACATGGAAAACTTGCTCTTTCGAGTTGTTTCAAAATCTCCGGTTAGAATCCTTTAGAGCCCTGGGGCCACCACCCCATTCCAACGTCCTCATGGACACAAACACATATTAAGACCCATCTTCAGGAGAGTCCATTTCAACTCAACTCCCACGATTGCTCCTGCATAGCCATCAGATCGTACCTGTCTTGTGGCAGGGAGACAATTGGTGTAAGAGGCAGTCTGCTCAGGCATCCATCCTTAGAACCCGGCTCTAGAGTCATTCCATATGGGATGTCCTGGAGCCATCCAACAGTTCTCAATTTTCCCGCAGAAGGAATCCTTGCAGTTTGGAGCATCCCACAACTCCCAACGTGGGAAAACCTCCATGGCCTCGAGATTCCACCCCTTTGATGAAGGGGCCATCATGGACAGAAACTCCAACCTGCGCCTAAGTCTGATCCTCGTCCTGACTTCAGATGAATGAGATTTTGATTCGGATCTGCAGAGGGTGCCTGCCGTGCCCTCGCCCTGAAACTTAAGTCTAGCTTATGATCTCAGACTTACGTGCTCACACTCCTGGTCCCGACGCCCTCAAGTTTGGCAATTCTGGACCCACAATGCTGCACTCTGCCTGCCCACCAGAAGAAAAATGTTGCCCCAGTGAGCTTCCCTGACACAATAAATGAGGATGAACCTACATGGAACTCAACTGTACCCAAATTATACAGTCTAACCTGGGCACTAATGCACTGTCTGACACAGCCTGAATCCATACCTCCTGAACAACACCCAGAAAGCTGACCGCACACTGAGCACATCGGACCCTCCATGACCTTAGGTTATCATCTCATCCCAACCTCGATTTTCTGGATTCAGAACTTAGATCTTATCTCCAGTCACTGCCCAGGGGTGAACATGATGCAGAAATCAGAATTCCTCCTTCCCCATGGAAAGAAACCTTGTGGTTCGTATGTTGTCCAAAGTTCAGTGTAGGAGAATCAAGCATGGCCCATGAGTCCCCGCCCATGCTTGATGCCTACATTGGGCACAAACATGCATTGTGACCCTCAGTGTGAGCACTGTACTCAAGTAAGACCTCTCAGTGGCTGGACCAAGGTACCCCATATGGGGATTGCCATGCCCTTAGGCCCCCAATCTTATACAGAGTTCGGGTTGTCCAGTCGCCCCTTCCCAGGGTTCTGCTCTGGAATCCCTCTTTAGTGGCACACCTGAGGTAAAAAAAAAAAAAAAAAAAAAAAAAAAAAAAAAAAAAAAAAAAAAAAAACAGAATGGACTCCTCCCATCCCACGGAATGACCCCAAAATATTGGGATCATCCAAATCCCCATAGAGGAAGTCTCACCCATGGTCCATGAGGACGCCCCTACATTCCACGGCCATCAGTGACACAAAATCCAGAGTCAAAAGCCTGAGCAAGTGCCTCACACTCACTCTTTGTTTATATCCTGAAGAGTTCTGCTCAAGGTCTGTAGATCGGGCCTCCCATACCTATGTCCCCAAACCTAAGACGAGTTTCTGTTTTCAGACTTCTGTCCCCACAGCTCTGACCCACACACCCTCCATGCTTGAGCCCCTAGAGCCACACCTCAGGATTGTGCCTTCCCTCCCCAAAGGAATTCTGCCCATTTCATTGGCCACAAACTTGCAAATTAGGAGAAACCTCCAAAGTCAAAGTGGCCATCCCAATAGTGTAGACTGCCCAGGACAAATAGGGGCAATCTGACACCAGCTGAGGAACTACCTCCACTCAATCCCATAGACAGATGAACCGAGAGAAGAAGATTAAACCAGACAGGCCCCAGGCCCTAATCAGATCCATTGCCTTGGTTTCCAGGCATCTCTCCTCAGAGTTCTGGTTTCCAATACCAGCATATTGGGGGTTACTGAAGCACCAATGAGAACAAATCTTGTTTCCCCATGGGAAAAATGCTTCTTGGAGCTGTGTCAAAACCTCTGGTTAAGAGCATCCTTCAGAGCCCTGGTGCCACTTCCCCATTCCAAGGTCTCCATGGACACAATCCCACATTAGGACCGATCCTCAGGAGAATGCATTTCAACTCAGCCCCCTCGGCTGCTACATCATAGGCAGCAATCAAACGTGCCGTTTCGCTAGGAGACAATTGGAAGGCAAGGCCGGATGCCCAGGCATCCATCCTTAGAACCCTGCTCTGCAATTGTTCCATATGGGATGTCCTGGAGCCATCCAATAGGTTTCAACTGACCCGCAGAAAATCCTTGTGGTTTGGAGCATCTCACTACTGCCATCATGGGAAAACACCAATGGCGGTGTGATGACCCCCCTTCATGAAGGGGCCATCATGGACAGAAACTCCAACCTGAGCCAATATATGAACCTCGCCCTGACCTCAGATGCATGAAATCTAAATTCAGCTCTGCAGAGTGTGCCTGCCATTTCCTCGCCCTGAAACCAAAGCAAAGCTTCAGTTCTCAGACTTACATCCTTGCATTCCTGGCCGCAAGGCCTCCAGTTTGGCAGTTTTGGAGCCAGAATGCAGCACTCTGCCTGCCCTCCAGAAGAAAGACTTTGCCTTATGGGGCTACGGAGAAACCCCAAATAATTATCTTCTGCATGCCACTCAACTGTACCCCAATTATACAGCGTATCTGGGCACGAATGCCCTGTCTGGCACAGCCTGAGTGCAGACCTCCTGAACGACACCTAGAAAGCTGGCCCCAAACTGAACACATCGGACCCGCCATGGCCTTAGGTCGTCATCTCTTCCAAACCTCGGTTTTCAGGCTTCAGAACCTAGACCTTATCTCCAATTAGTGCCCAGAGGTGAACGTGATGCAGAAATCAGAACTCCTCCTTCCCCATGGCAAGAAACCCTGAGGTTGGCATGTCCAAGGTTCACTGTAGGAGAAACCTGCAAGCTCAATGAGGTCCCGCCCAACATTGAGGACCACCTTGGGCACAAACACACATTGTGACCCTCAGCATGAGTCCACTATTCAAGTAACGTCTCTCAGTGGCTGGACCAAGAATCTGCATATGGGCTTCCCATGCCCATAGGACCCCAGGCCTAACCAGAGGGTGGGTATTCCAGTTGTATGTACCCAGTGCTCTGCTCTAGAATCCCTCTATTGTGGGGACACATGAGGCAGAAAACAGGACTCCTCCCTTCCCACAAAATGACCCCAATCTCTTGGGAGCCGGACAAATCACCAGAGAGGGAGACTTCCATGGCCCATGAGACCATGCTTACATTAAATGACCATCATGAATACAACATCCAGAGACATAAGCCTGAACGACCGCCTCTCACTCGCCTTACTTTCTAATCACAATGAGCTCCCCTCACGGACTGTAGATCACTCCTGCCATAACCTCAGCCCCAAACCTCAGCCGAGTTTGTGTTTTTGGATGTCTGTCCCCACAGCCCTGGCCCACACAGCCGCCAGGCTGGGGCCTCTGGAGCCACACCACAGGACTGTCCTGCTCTCTCCAAGGAGACTATGCCCATTCCATTGCCCATAACCCCACAGAATAGGAGAAACCTCAATGCCCCCGAGGACATCCCACTACTATAAGGCTCTATGGACAAAGGCATCCTGACACAAGCTGAGCAACTACCTCCATGCAGAAACACAGACAGATGTCGGCAGAGACAGTAGATTGAACCAGACAGGCCCCTGGGCCCTAATCTGAACTCTTGCTTTGGTTTCCAGGTGTCACTCCTCAGAGGCCTGGGTTTGAAGACCAGCATCTGGGGCTTTCCTGAGACACCAAACAGAACAACTATCGTCTCCACATGGGAAGCTTCATTGTTGGAGCTGTGTCAAACCCTTCGGTTTGGAGAAACCTGCAGAGTCCCTGAGCCACCGCCACATTCCAAGGTCTCCATGGCCACCAACCCACAGTATGACTCATCCTCAGGAGAGTCCATTTCAACTCAGCCCTCTGAGAAACCCGCCCAAGAGCCTGCAGATTGAGCCTGCCTTGCCCCAAGCAGCCAGTGGGAATGTGAGGTGGCATTTGCAGACATTCATGCTTAGACCCCTTCTCTCGAGTCTTTCTGTAGGGGTCATCCTAGAACCATCTCATAGTACTCGACTGTCCTACAGAGGAAACCTTGATGTTTGGGGCAGCTCATAACTCCCAGCGTTGGGAAACCTCCCTGGCCTCATGACGCCCCCACCCCCTTCAGGAAGGGGCCATAATGGACACAAACTCCAACCTGAGGCAACGTCTGATACTTGCCCTGACCTCAGATGCAGGAGATCTTGATTCAGTCTCTGCAGAGTGGGCCTGCCATGCCCTCGGCCCCAAACCTAACGCTAGCTTGTGTTTTCAGACTTCCCTCTTCACACTCCTGGCAAACAAGCCCTCCAGACTGGGAATTCCAGAACCACAACACAGTTTTCTGCCTGCCCACCAGAAGAAAAACGTTGCCCTATGGGGCTCTCCAGAAACCACAAATGAGAACCAACCTGCTCTGGCCTCGACCGCACCCTAACTGTAAAAGCTACCCTGGTCAGTATTGCTCTGTCTGACACAGCCTGAAGTCCCGACAGACAAGGAAACAGCTGGCTGCACACTAAGCACATCAGACAGGCCATGGCCTTATGCTGTCATCTCTTCCCAACCTGGGCTTTCAGACATCTGACCCTAGATATTATATCAAATCCTGGCAAACGTGGGTAACTGAAGCACAAATCAGATCTTCTCCTTCCCCATGGCTGGAAAGCTTGCTGTTGTCATGGAGTCATACCTTCACTGTAGGAGAAACCTTCATGGCCCCTGAGGCCAAGCCTAAACTTGAGTGCCTCCTTGGGTACAAACTCGCATTGGGACCATCAGCATGGGCCCCATGTCGAAGTAAGGTCTCTCAGGGCCTGGACTAAGAGCCCGCATATGGGGCTTGCCAAGCCCCTATGATCCCAATCTTCACAAGAGCTCGAGTATTCCATTTGCTCGAACCCAGGACTGTGATCTGGAGTCCCTCTCCTGGAAGAACACCTGAGCCAGACAGCAGGACTCCACCCTTCCCACAAAATGTGCCCAAAATCTTATGAGCTGGACCAACTCCTCAGAGAGGGAGACTCTTCCATAGCCCCTGAGGTCACCCCTACATTCCACGGCTATGGGAGACAAAACATCCAAAGACAAAAGCTTGCGTGACTGCCTCCCATTTGCCCTTCTTTCATAAGCTGAGGATCTCCTCTCACGGTCTGTGGGTCCATCCTGCAATGCTCTCGGCTCCGCTCCCAAGCCGAGTTTGTGTTTTCAGACTTCTGTGCCCACAGCCCGGACCCACACACCCTCCAGGCTAGGGCCTATGGAGACACACTGAAGGACTGTGCCAGTCCTCTCCAAGAAAACTGTACCCAATCCATTGGCCACAACCCTAGAGATTAGGAGAATCCAATAAGGTCTCCAAGGCCATGCCTTGGCCATGGACTAAGGGGGGCACTTTGACACGAGCTGAGCAACTATCTCCACATAGATGCTCAGACAGTGTCCCCAGAGACAGAAGATTGAAACGGACAGGCATCTAGGCTCTAATCTGAACCCTAGCTTTGGTTTCCACGTGTCTCTACTCAGAGAACTGGTTTGAAGACCAGTATCTGGGGCTTTTCTGAGGCACCAAAGAGAACCTGTCTCATCTCCACATAGGGATCTCTTTTTAATTGGAGCAATATTACACCCTTTGGTTAGGCGAATACTTCATGGCCCCTGAGCTGCCAACATATTCCAAGGTCTCCATGCACACAAACCCACATTATGACCCATCCGCAGGAGAGTCCATTTCAATTTAGCCCCCTAGTTAGCTCGCCCCAGAGCCAGTAGTTCAAACATGTCTTGTCACAAAGAGCCAATGGGAATGTGAGGTATGCTGTACAGGCATCCATCCTTCGAATCCTGCTCTCCAGTCTTTCCGTATGGGACATCCTGGAGCCATTCAACAGGACTCGACTGTCCAGCAGATGGAAAGCTTGTGGTATGGGTCAACGCACAAACTAGAGTTTGTGCTGGTGTCTAAGGTGCTGTGCAGGATTCTCCAATCTTGAGGGTTTGGCACAGGTCGAAGGGCATGGTTTCCTACTGGGGACAGGAGATATTCTATTGTGTGGCTCAGGGACCACATGTTGTATCCTAAGTTGGTATTTCAGAACAGGACCCTGAGGACAGATGCCTGAAAACCTAATCTAGTGTTCCAATGACGTCCTAGGAGCATGTCAGGTACAATCTTCAGACCCAGGAACATTGAAATGGCTGTCTGCTTGGATGTAGGTGATCAGGGCGTTTCAGACTGGCATTTGTGTCCAGTGCTGCCGACAATATTGGGTCGGGTTCAGGGCTCTTGCGTGTTTCTCCTAAACTGGAAGGTTTGGGCAGGTTTGACGGTCACAGTTTCCTTGGGGATGGCAGGCCCAGTCATGTGTTGTGGATCCAGAGACCCTGTCCTGGAGGGCATATGAGCCATGGTTTTGGGAGAGAAGTCTGCAAACACAAATGTGGGTTATGGTTAGTGGAAAGGTGATCACAGGCCCAATGAGTAGACCTGGAGTGCAGCTTGTCAGGAGTAATTAGGGTGACTGGAAGGCAGTAGCACAGGCTTTTCTCTCTATATTGTGTGTCCAGGATGGCCTTGGAATGCAGGTATAGTCTCATGGGTCCATGGGAAACGTTTTCTCTCTATGGATCTGTGCAGCTCATAGTTTGGTGGCTTTTTTGGGGAAGGGAAGAGTGTTGTTTTCCATCTTATGGGTGCCCCAAAACAGGGATTCCAGATACAGGCTCTTTTTCTGGGCATCTGGGACTTCCCACCAAGGGTTAGGATTTGCACCTAGGGGTGTATGAGGCCTGCAATGCGGGATCATGATGGTGCAACTGAGAGGGATTGTTTGAAAGCTTGCTCAGGCTGAGTCTCACAATGCCTGTTTGCTCCCATGGCGGCCCTCAGGAGTGGGAGTGGTCTCATTGGTCATATATCTGGCTCCCTCTTAGAGAGTTGGACACCCAACCCAATAGCCATATGTCCTGCCATGAGGAAGGATGAGTTCTCTTCTGTCAGGTTCCTCTGTGCTTCAGCTTGCCCCATTGGCAGGGTTTCCAGCAAGGTCTCGAGATAGGTGTCTGAATACCAAGGATGGGTGGAGATGACGTACTTGGGCCATAGCAATACCAAATGCTAGATATGAGGCCTAAAACTCGGTCGGGGCTCAGGCTCTGTCAGACACAGCGCTAGTGGCCATGGCAGCCTTTATATCAGAGTAGATTCGAGGGCGGAGCAGATTGATCCTCATGTGGAGTTTCTTGGGAAGATTCCCAGGCATTTGTTCATTCAATAGGGAAGGCAGAATGCTGTGTTGTGGCTCCAGGTTTCCCAATCACGAGAGCTTGGGAACCAGTCAGTTTTGGGTGGAATTGTAAACAAAAGCTATGGTTCAATTCAGTGCCAAGCAGAAGGCAGTTCCAATTTGTAGCAGTTTACTCGAGACATCCAGCACTGGAATAAGGGTGGATGTCAGATGCTTGCTCACACTAGAGTTTTTGTCTATGATGACCGACAAGTGGAGGGGTGGTATAAAGTGACCATGGAGGAGTTCACATGCTGAGGCCTGTGAACTGCTGCAAAAAGTAACATTTTTTTGTACAGTGTAGGTGAAGTCTGGTTTGTTTACTCTAGGTTTCCCCATGTGGAAAGTTTGTGAAGAAGAGCTCTCCGGCATGGATGCCAGGAAAGCACACCTCCATTGACAATTGCAGCTGAGGAACATGGCAGATTCGTTCTGGTGGCTCTGGGACAAAGTGCCAAGGCCTTGAGTTGACATGGGATCTCTTGCAGATGGGTCACAATGCTTGTTTGTTACCAGGGAGAACTTAGAATGTGCTGGTTGCTAAGGTGCCATGCAGGATTCTCCTACCCTGAGGGTTTGGCACAGGTCGAAGAGCATGGTATTCTTCTGGGGACAGGGGATGTTCTGTCGTGTGGCTCAGAGACCACATGATGTGTCATAGATTGGTATTTCAGAACAGGCCCCTGAGGACAGATGCCTAAAAACCTAATGGGGTTCCATTGAGAGCCTAGGGGCATTTTAGGTTCAATCGTCTATCTCACGATCATTGACTTGGCTATTTCCCTGGATGTAGGTGATAAGGGTGTTTCAGACTGCGCATTTCCATCCCGAGTGGCCGGCAATATTGGTGTGGGCTCAGGGGCCACACAGGTTTCTCCTAATCTGGAAGGTTTGGGCAAATCTGATATGCACAGTGTCCTTGGGGTTGGCAGCCAGAGTTCTGTGGTGTGGCTCCAGAGATAACATTCTGGTGGGCATGTGAGCCATGGTTTTGGGAGAGAAGTCTGCAAACACAAATACAAATTAGGGTGAGTGGCGAGGTGATCACAGGCCCAATGCGTAGACCTGGAGGGAAGCTCCTCATGAACTATAATTAGGGAGACTGGAAGGCAGTAGCACAGGCTTTTCTCTTTGGATTGTGTGTCCAGTATGGCCTTGGAATGCAGGTGTGGTCTCATGGGTCCATGGGAGTCTTTTACTCTCTATGGATCCTGGTGGCTCTCTATAGTTTGGTGGCTTTTTCGGGGAAGGGGAGAGTGATGTTTTCCACCTTATGGGTGCCACAAAACAGGGATTCCAGAGACGGGCTCTGGTTCATGGCATCTGGGACATCACAACATGTGCTAGGATTTGGGCTTAGGGGCATATTAGGCCTGCAATGCGGGTTCATGGTGGTGCAACAGAGAAGGATTGTTTGAAAGCATGCTCAGGCTGAGGGTCACAAGGCCTGTTTGCCTCCAGGGCATCCCTGAGGAGTTTGTGTGGTCTCACTGGACTTGTAAATGACTCCCCCTTTCAGGGTTGAACACCCATCCTAACAGCCAAGTTTCCTGATATGAAGAAGGAGGAGTTCTCTATTGTGCTTCAGGATGCCCCATTGTCAGGGATTCCAGCAAAGTTCTGGGGACAGGTGCCTGAATACCAAGGATGGGTAGAGATGAAATACTTGAGCCATGGCAATCCCAAATGCTAGATGTGGGGCTCAACTCTGGTGACTGACACTAGGTCTGGGCTCAGGCTCTGTCAGACACAGCACTAGTGGCCAGGGCAACCTATAAATCAGGGTCCCTCCGATATAGGGCCGAGCAGATTGATCCTCATGTGGGGTTTCTGGCCAGACTCACCAGGCACTTGTTTCTATCGGGAAGGCAGAATGCTGTGTTGTGTCTCCATAATTCGCTATCAAGAAGGCTTGGGGACCAGTCGGGTGAGGAAGGAATTGTAAACACAAGCTACAGTTCAATTCACTGCCAAGCGGAAGGCAGTTCCTGTGTCCAGCAGCTTTTTCGAGATATCCAGCACCTTAGTAAGGGAGGACGTCGGATATTTGCTCACACTGGAGTTTGTGTCTATGATGACTGACAAATGGAGGGGTGGCGTCAAGAAGCCATGGAGGGATTTTCACGTTGAGACTCATGAGCTGCTCCAAATAGCAAGGTTTTGTTCTACTGGACAGGTGGAGTGTGGTTTATTTGCTCCAGGGTCCCCCATGTGGAAAGTTTGGGTAGCAGAGCTCTACCGCATGGATGCCTGGAATGTTCAACTTCATTGACCATTGCAACTGAAGAACATGGCAGCTTTATTCTGGTGTCTCTGTAGCAAAGTACCAAGTCCTTGATTTGACATGGAATCTCTTGCAGATGGGCCACACAGCTGGTTTGTAACCAGGTAGATCTTAGAATGTGCTGTTGGCTTAGTAGTTGTGCAGGAATCTACTACTCTGGGATTTTGCACAGATTGTAGGGCACGGTTTCCTTCTGGGGACAGGAGATGTTCTGTTGTGTGGCCCAGGCACCACATGTTGTATCATAAGTTCGCATTCTAGAACAGGCCTCTGAGGACACATGTCTGAAAACCGAATCAATGGTTCCAATGACGTCCTAGGGGCATGTTAGTTTCATTATTCTGACTCAGGACCATTGACTTGGCTGTGTTCCTGGATGTAGGGGATCAGGGTATTTCAGACTGTGCATTTGTGTTCAGAGCGGCCACCGAAATTGGGGTAGGCCCAGAGGCCTTGTAGGTTTCTCCTAATCTAGACAGTTTGGGCAACTGTGATGGAAACAGTTTCCTTGTGGATGGCAGGGACAGTCCTGCAGTGTGGATCCAGAGACCCCATCCTGGAGGGCATGTGTGCCATGGTTTTGGTAGATAAGTCTGCAAACACAAATTCGAATTAGGGTGAGTGGCGAGGTGATCACAGGCCCAATGCATATACCTTGAGAGCAGCTCATCTGGAACTGTAATTAGGGTGAATGGAAGGCAGTAGCACAGGCTTTTCTCTCCGGATTGTGTGTCCAGGATGGCCTCGGAATGCAGGTGTGTTCTCATGGGTCCATGGGAGACATTGCTTCTCTATGGATCCTGGTGGCTCCTCATAATTTGGTGACATTTTTGGGGAAGGGATGAGTGCTGTTTTCCATCTGAAGGGTGCACCAAAACAAAAATTCCAGAGATGGTCTCTGGGTCTGGGTACCTCGAAAATCCCACCAAGTTTTATGATTTGAACCTACAGGCATACCAGGCCTGAAATGAGGGATCATTGTGGTGAATCTGAGAGGGATTTTTTGAAAGCATGCTCAGGGTGAGGGTCACAATGCCTGTTTGTGCCAAGGGTAGTCCTCAGGAGTGTGTGTGGTGTCATTGATGTTGTAACTGGCTCCCCCTTTGAGGGTAGAACACCCATCCCAAAAGCCAGGTTTATTGCCATGGGGAAAGAAGAGTTCTCTATTGTGCTTCAAGTTCCCTAATTGGCAGGGATCCCTGCCAAGGTCTGGGGACAGGTGCCTGAATATCAAGGATGGGTAGAGATGACATACTTGGGCCATGGCAATCCCAAATGCTAGATATGGGGCCTGCTCTCTAGTGGCTGAAACTCAGTCGAGCTCAGGCTCTGTCAGACACGGCACTAGTGGCCATGGCAGCCTATAAATCGGTGTTGACTCGAGGGCCGACCTGATTGATCCTCATGTGGGTTTTCAGGGCAGACTCACCAGGCATTTCTTCATTCGATGGGGAAGGCAGAATGCTGCGTTGTGGCCCCAGATTTCCCTATCAAGAGGGCTTAGGGACCAGTCAGGTGAGGATGGAATTGTAAACACAAGCTATGGTTCAATTCAGTGCCAAGTGGAAGGCAGTTCCAATGTGCAGTGGTTTATTCAAGACATCCAGCACCGGGATAAGGGTGCATGTCATATGTTTGCTTAGACTGGAGTTTGTGTCTTGATGACCGACCAATGGAGTGGTGGCATCAAGAGGCCATGGAGCAGTTTGCACGCTGAGGCCTGTGAGTTGATCCAAACATAAGGTTTCCTTCTACTGGACAGGGGAGGTCTGGTTTGTTTACACCAGGTTCCCCCATGTGCAAAGTTTGGGTAGCATAGTACTCGCACGTGGATACTGGAAAGCACACCTACATTGACCATTGCACCTAAGGAACATGGCAGGTTCTTTCTGGTTGCTCTAGGGCAAAGTACCAAGGCCTGGTTTCTAATGAAGTTGGGTCACAATGCAGTTTTGTTACCACGGAAATCTTACTATGTGCTGGTGGCTAAGGGGCCATGTATGATTAGTCTATCCTGATGGTTTGACACCGGTCGAAGAACACGGTTTTTTTCTGGGTATCGGAGATGTTCTGTTGTGGGGCTCACGGACCAAATGTTGTATCATAAGTTGGAATTCCAGAACAGGCCTCTGAGGACAGATGCCTAAAAACTTCATCTAGGGTTCCAATGAAGTCCAAGGGGAATTTCAGGTTCAATCATCAGACTCAGGACCATTGACTTCGGTGTCTGCCTATATGTAGGCAATCAGGGTGTTTCTGACTGTGCCTTTGTGTACAGAGTGGCCTCCAATATTGGGGTGGGCTCTGGGGCCTTGCAGGTTTCTCCTAATCTTGAAGGTTTAGGCAAATTTGTGGGCACGGTTTCCTTGGGGGTGGCAGGCACAGTCCTGTGGTGTGGCTCCAGAGACTCCATCGTGGAGGGCATGTAAGCCATGGTTTTGGGAGAGAAGTCTGCAATCACAAACTCGGATTAGGTTGAGTTGCGAGGTGATCGTAGGCCCAATGCATAGACCTGGAGGGCAGATCGTCAGGAACTGTAAATCACGTACCTCGAAGGCACTAGCACTGGCTTTTGTATCTGGATTGTGTGTCCATGATAGCCTTGGAATGCAGGTGTGTTCTAATGTTTCCATGAGAGTATTTTCCTCTCTACGGATCCTGGAAGCTCCCAATAGTATGGTGGCTTTCTCGTTTGAATGGAAGAGTGCTGTTTTCAATCTTAGATGTTCCCCAAAAAGGGATTCCAGAGAAGGGCTGTGAGTCTGGGTGCTTGGAAAATCCCACCAGGATTAGGATTTGGGCCTAGGGGAGTACCAGGCCTACAATGTGTGACTTGGAGGTACAACTGAGAGCGTTTGTTTGAAAGCATGCTAGTCTGAGTGTCACAATGCCTGATGTGATTAGGGCAGCCCTTATGAGTGGGAGTTGTCTCCTTGGCCATGCAGCTGGCTACCACTTTAATGTAGGACACCCATCCCAACTACCAGGATTCCTGCCATGGAAAAGGAAGAATTCTCTATTGTGCCTCAGGTTCCCCCATTAGAAGGTATTCTAGCAAATGTCTGGGGACAGATGCCTGAATACCAAGGATGGGTAGAGATGAGGGACCTGAGACATGGCCAGTCTCACATGCCTGACTCTCTGAGTAGCTGACATGAATTGAGCACTCAGGCTCTGTCAGAAACAGAACTAGTGGTCAGGGCTGAGTGTGAATCAGGGATCCCTCAAGGGCTGAGCAGATTGATCCTCATGCAGAGTTTCTGGGCAGAATCACCATGCCCTTCTTCTTTCTAAGGGGAAGGCAAAAAGCTGCGTTGTGGCTCCAGAATTCCCTATCAAGCGGGCTTGGGGACCAGTAGGGTGAGGATGGAATTGTAAACTCAAGCTAAGGTTCAATTCAGTGCCAAGCAAAAGGCAGTTCCATTGTGCAGTGTCTGATTCCAGATATCCAGCACCTGAGTAAAGGTGAAAGTCAGACATTTCCTCATGCTGGAGTTTATGTCTATGATGACCGATGAATGGAGGGGTGGCGTCAAGAGGCCATGGAGGATTTCACATGCTGGGGCTTGTGAGATGATTCAAACAGCAAAGTTTCCTTCTACCACACAGGGGGAGTCTGGTTTATTTGCTCCAGGGTCCCCCATGTGGAGAGTTTGGGTAGCAGAGCACTCCCACGTGGATGCCTGAAAAGCACACCTCCATTAAAATTGCAGCTGAGAAACATGGCCAATTCGTTCTGGTGGCTCTTGGGCGAATTACCAAGGCCTGGAGTTGACATGAAGTCTCATGAAGATGGGTCATAATGCAGGTTTGTTACCATGGAGACCTTACAGTGTGCTGGTGGCTAAGGGACCATGTAGGATTCATCTACCCTGAGGGTTTGACACTGGTCAAAGGGCACGGTTTCCTTCTCGGACCAGAGATGTTCTGATGTGGGGCTAACGGACCAAATGTATCATAATTTGGTATTGCAGAACAGGCCTCTGAGGATAGATGCCTGAAAATTTAATCTAGGGTTCCAATAAAATCCTAACGGAATGTCAGGTTCAATCCTCTGACTCAGTATCATTGACTTCAATGTCTGCCTAGATGTAGGTTATCAGGGTGTTCCAGACTGTGCATTTGTGTACAGAGTGGCAACCAGTATTGGGGTGGGCTCAGGGGCCTTGCAGGTTTCTCCTAATCTGGAAAGATAGGGCAATTTGATGGGCACAGTTTCCTTGGCAATGGTGGGCACAGTCCTGTGGTGTGGCTCCAGAGACCCCATGCTGGAGGGCATGAGAGCCATGGTTTTCGGAGGGAAGTCTGCAAACACAAATGCGGGTTAGGTTTAGTGGCGAAGGGATTGTAGGCCCAATGCATACTCCTGGAGGGAAGCTCCGTGTGAAATGTAAATCGCATGCCTCAAAGGAGGTAGCACAGGCTTTTTTATCTGGATTGTGTATCCACGATGGACTAAGAATGCAGGTGTGGTCTCAGGTGTCCATGGGTGATATTTCCTCTCAAGTATCCTGGCGGCTCCTTATAATGTGGTGGCTTTCTCAGAGAGGAAAGAGTTCTGTTTTCCATATTAAGGGTGTCCCATAACAGGGATTGCAGAGAAGTGCTCTGGCTCTGGGCACCTGGAAATACCCACCAAGGGTTATGATTTGGGCATAGGGACTTACCAGGCCTCCAATGCAAGTCCTGGAGATACAACTGAGAGCGTTTGTTTGAAAGCATGCTCAGGCTGAGGGTCACTATGCAAGCTTTTGCATAGGGTGGCCCTCAGGAATGGGGGTGGTCTCAATGGCCATTCAGTAGGCTAACACTCTGAGTGTTGGACACCCTTCCGAACTTACAGGAATCCTGCCATGGGGAATGAGGATTTCTCTATTGTGATTCAGGTTCCCTCATTGGTAGGGATTCCAGGAAAGGTCTGGGGACACATGCCTGAATACCAAGGATGGGTAAAGATGACGGCTCTGTTCCGTGGCCAGTCTAACATGCGGGATATGGGCCCCGCCTTCTAGGTGGCTGACACGAGGTCGGGGCTTAGGCTCTGTCAGACACAACACTAGGGGCCAGGGCTGTCTATAATTCAGGGTTCCCTCAAGGGACAAGTAGATTGATCATAATGTGGAGTTTCTGGGCAGACTCACCAGGCCCTTCTTCTTTCTATTGGGAAGGCAGAATGCTGTGTTGTGGCTGCAGAATTCCCTATCATGAGGGCTTGTGGACCAGTAAGGTGAGGATGGAATTGTAAACCCAAGCTATGAATAAATTCAGTGACAAGCGAATGGCATTTCCAGTGTGCAGCGGCTGATTCGAATATCCAGCACCTGAGTAAGCGCAGACGTCAGATGTTTGCTCAAGCTGGAGTTTGTGTCTATAATGACCGACAAATGGAGAGGAGTTGAAAAGAGGTCATAGAGGATTTCCCACACTTGAGCTTGTGAGATGCTCCAAACAGCCAGGTTTCCTTCTACAGGACAGGGCAGTCAGATTTGTTTGCTCGAGAGTCCCCCATGTGGAAAGTTTGGGTAGCAGAGCACTCCCACATGGATGCCTGGAAAGCACACTTCCACTGAACATTGCAGCTGAGGAACATGACAGGTTCTTTCTGAAGGCTCTGGGGTGAAGTACCAAGGCCTGTAGTTGACATGGAATCTCATGAAGATGGCTCACAATGCTGGCTTGTTACCAGTGAGATCTTAGAATCTGCTGGTGGCTACGGGCCAAGTAGGATTCATTTACCCTGAGGGTTTGACACAGTTCCAAGAGCACGGCTTCCATCTAGAGAAAGGAGATGTTCTGTTGTGGGGATCAGGGACCATATGTTGTATCTTAAGTTGGTACTCCAGAACAGGTCTCTGATTACAAATGCCTGAAAACCTAATCAGGGGTTACAATGAGGTCATAGGAGCATGTCAGGTTCAATCTTCTGACTGAGAAACACTGACTTGGGTATCTGCCTGGATTCAGGTGATCAGCATATTTCAGAATGCACATTTGTGTCCAGAGGGGCCTCCAGTATTGGGGTGGGCTCAGGGGCCTTGCAGGTTTCTCCTTATCTCGAAGTTTTAGGCAAATGTGATGGACACATTTTCCTTGGGGATGGCAGGCACAGTCCTTTGGTGTGGCTCCAGAGAACCCATCCTGGAGGAAATATGAGCCATGGTTTCGGGATAGAAGTCTGTAAGCACAAACTCGGGTTAAGGTTAGCGGTGAGGTGATCGCAGGCCCAATGCATAGACCTGGAGGGCAGCTCGTCTGGAACTATAAATTAGTTGCCTTGAAGGTGGTAGCACAGGCTTGTGTATCTGGCTTTTGTGTCCAGGATGGCCTCGGAATGCAGGTGTGGTCTCATGGATCCATGGGAGATTTTTCCTCTGAAGGATCCTAGCGGCTCCCTATACTATGGTGGCTTTCTTGGCGAAGGGGAGAGTGCTATTTTACATCTTAGGGGTGTCCCAAAACAGGGATTCCAGAGACAGGCTGTGTTTCTGGTCCCCTGAAAAATCTCACCAGGTGTTAGGATTTGTGCTTAGGGGAATATCAGGCCTGCAAATTTGGATTCTGGAATGCAACTGAGAGTGTTTGTTTGAAAGCATGCTCATGTTGGGGGTCACAATGCCTGCTTGTGTCCAGGGCGGCCCTCATGAGTGGGCGGGTTATCATTGGCCATTCAGCTGGCTACCACTCTGAGGTCTGGAAACCCATCCCAAGAGCCATCATTCCTGCCATGGGGAAGGAGGATTTCCCTATTGTGCTTCTGGTTCCCCCATTGGCAGGGATTTCAGCAAATGTCTGGGGACAGATGCCTGAATCAAGAATGGGTAGAGATGACAGCCCTGGGACATGGCTGGTCTCACATTCTGGAGTTGGAGCCCAGTCTCTGGGTCCTGACACGAGGTCAGAGACGAGGTTCTGTCAGACTCAGAGCTAGTGGCCAGGTAAACCTATAAATGGGGTTCACTCGAGGGTCGAGTAGATTTATCCTCATGTAGGGTTTCTGGGCAGTCTCTCCAGGCTGTTTTTTCTTGCTATGGGGAAGGCAGAATGCTGTGTTGTGGCTTCAGAATTCCCTATCAAGAGAGCTTACTGAACACCAGGGTGAGGATGGAATTGCAAACCCAAGCTACTTTTTTTTTTTTCAAGATTTTATTTGTCAGAGAGCGAGCGAGAGCAAGCACAGGCAGACAGAGTGGAAGGCAGAGTCAGACGGAGAAGCAGGCTCCCTGCGGAGCAAGGAGCCTGATGTGGGACTCGATCCCAGGACGCTGGGATCATGACCTGAGCCGAAGGCAGCTGTTTAACCAACTGAGCCACCCAGGCGTCCCGCCAAGCTACTTTTAAATTCAGTGCCAAGCATAAGGCAATTCCAGTGTGTAGCAGCTGATTCAAATATCCAGCACTTGAGTAAGTGCAGATGTCAGTTGATTGCTCACGCTGAGTTAGTGTCTATGATGACCAACAAATGGATGGGTGGCCTCAAGAGGCCATGGAGGATTACCCACCCTCAGGCTTGAGATACTCCATACAGAAAAGATTCCTTTTACCGTACAGGGGAGTCTGGTTTGTTTCCTCCAGGGTTCCCCATGTGGAAAGCTGGTATCAGAGCACTCCCGCTGGATGCCTGGAAAGTACACCTACATTGACCATGGCAGCAGAGGAACATGGCAGTTTCATTCTGGTGGCTCTGGGCCGAAGTACCAAGGGCTGGAGTTGTCATGGAGTCTCATGAAGATGGGTCACAATGCTGGTATGTTGTCAGGGAGATCATAGAATGTGCTGGTTGCCAGGGGGCCTTGAAGGATACATCTACCCAGAGTGTTTGACACAGGTCCAGAGCACAGCTTTCTTCTAAGGACAGGAGATGTTCTTTTGTGTGGCTCAGTGACCATATTGTATCACACATTGATATTCAGAACAGCCTTCTGAGTACAGATACCTGAAAACCTATTCTAGTGTTCCAGTGAATCCTAGGAGCATGTCAGGTTCAATCTTCTGTCTGAGGACCATTGACTTGGATATCATCCTGGATGTAGGTGATATGGTGTGTCAGACTGTGCATTTGCGTCCAGAGTGGCCTCCAATATTGGGCTGGGCTTAGGGGCCTTGCAGGTTTCTCCTAATCTAGAGGGTTTGTTTAATAGTGACAATCACAGTTTCCTTCGGGAAGACAGGTACAATCCCGTGGTGTGGCTCCAGTTATCACAAACTGGAGGGCATGTGAGCCATGGTTTTGGGAGGGAAGTCTGAAAACACAAACTTGGGTTAGGGTTAGTGGCAAGGTTATCACAGGCCCAATGCATAGACATGGATGGCAGCTCTTCAGGAACTGTTAATCGGGTGACTCAAAGGCAGAATCACAGGCTTTTTTCTCTGTATTGTGTGCCGGATGGCTTCAGAATGCAGTTGTGGCCTCATGGGTCCATGGGAGATTTTTCCTCTCTAAGGATCCTGGTGGCTCCCAATAGTTGGTGGCTTTTTCGGGGAAGGGAAGAGTGCTGTTTTTCATGTTAGGGGTGACCCAAAATATGGATTCCAGAGACGGACTCTGGGTTTGGTCCCCTGGAAAATCCCACCAAGTGTTAGGATTTGGGCCTAGTGGCTTACCAGGCCTGCATGCAGGATCCTGGAGGTGCAACTGAGAGGTCTTGTTTGAAATCATTCTCAGGCTGAGGGTCACAATACTTGCTTATGCCCAGGTGGCCCTCATTAGTGGGCGTGGTCACATTGGCCATGCAGCTGGCTCCCACTTTGAGGGTTGGACAACCATCCCAACAGCCAGAATCCTGCCATGGGGAAAGAGGAGTTCTCTATAGTGCGTCAGTTTCCCCCATTAGCTGGGATTCCAGCAAAGGTCTGGGGACAGAGGCCTGAATACCAAGGATGGGTAAAGATGATGGACATGGGCCATGGCCAGTATCAAATCGTGGATATGGGCCCCGATCACTGGGTGGCTGACACTAGGTCTTGGCTCAGGCTCTGTCAGACACAGCACTAGTGCCCAGGGCAGCCTATAAATTGGGGTTCCCTCGAGTGCCGAGCAGATTGATCCTCATGTATGGTTTCTGGGCAGACTCACCAGGCCCTTCTTGTTTGTAAGGGGAAGGCAGAATGCTGTTTTGTGGCTCTAGAATTCACTATCAAGAGGGCTTGTGGACCAGGAGGCTGAGGATGGAATTGTAAACCTAAGCTATGGTTACATTCTGTATCAAGCGAAAGAAATTTCCAGTGTGCAATGTTTGAATCCAATATTCAGCACTTGAGTGAGGGTGGATGTCAGATATTTGCTCATGCTGGAGTTTGTGTCTATGATGACACAAAAATGGAGGGGTGGCGTCAAGAGGTTATGGAGGATTTCCCAATCTGGTGTTTTTGAGATGCTCCAAACAGCAAGGTTTCCTTCTACCAGACAGGGGCAGTCTGATTTGTTTCCTCCATGGTTCCCCATGTCGAAAGATCGGATAACATAGATCTCCCACATGGGTGACTGGAAAGCACACCTTCATTGACCATGACAGCGAAGGAACATGGCATCTGGTGGCTTTGAGGCGAAGAAATAAAGACTGGATTGGACATGGAACCTCATGAAGATGGGTCAAAATGTTGGTTTGTTACCAGGGAGATCTTAGAATGTGCTGGTGGTTAATGGGCCATGCAGGATTCATCTAGCCTGAGGATTTGACACAGGCCCAAGAGCCCGGATTGCTTCTGGGGGCAGGAGATATTCTGTTGTGGGGCTCAGCGGCCATAGTTGTATCATAAATTGGTAATCCAGAACAGGTCTCTGAGGACAGAAGCCTGAAAACCTAATAAAGGTTTTGAATGAGGCCCTAGGGGAATGTCATTCAATCTTCTGACTCAGGATCATTGACTCTGGTGTCTGACTGGATGCAGGTGATGAGGGTGTTTCAGACTGTGCATTTGTGTCCAGAGTGGCATCCAATACTAGGGTTGGCTCAGGTTCCTTGCAGGTTTCTCCTTATATGGGGTTTTTGGACAACTGTGATGGGCAGTTTCCTTGGGGATTGCAGGAACTGTCCTGTGGTGTGACTCCAGAGACCCCATCCTGGAGGATATGTGCGCCATGATTTTGAGAGAGAAGTCTGCAAACACAAACTTAGGTTAGGGTTAGTGGCAAGGTGATCATAGTCCCAATCCATAGACCAGGAGGGCAGCAAGTCTGGAACTGTAAATCACGTAACTCAAAGGTGGTAGCACAGGTAATTGTATCTGGATTTAATTTCCAGAATGGCCTTTATTGCAGGTGTTGTCTCAAGGGTCCATGGGAGATTTCTCCTCTCAAGGATCCTGGCGGTTCTCAATAGTTTGTTGGATTTCTCCGGGAAGGGATGAGTACTGTTTTCCAGCTTAGGCGTGCCCCAAAACAGGCATTCCAGAGATGAGCTCTGGGTCTAAGTGCTTGGAAAATCCCACCAAGGGTTAATATTTAGGCCTAGGGCCATACCAGGCCTGCAATGCGGGATCCTGGAGGTGCAACTGAGAGCGTTTGTTTGAAAGTATGGTCAAGCTGAGGGTCCCAATGCCTGCTTGTGCCCCGGAGGCCATCAGGATTGGGCGATGTCTACTCAGCCATGCAGCCAGTTCCCATTCCTAGGGTTGGACACCCATCCAAAAGCCAGGATTCCTGCCATGGCGAAGGATGAATTCTCTATTGTGCTTCAGGTCCCCCCATTGGTAGGGATTCCAGCTAAGATCTAGGGGACAGATGCCTGAATACCAAGGATGGGTAGTAATGACAGCCCTGGGCCATGGCCGGTCTCACATGGTTAATGTGGGCCCCACCCTCTGGGTTGCTGACACGAGGTAGGGGCTCAGGCTCTGTCAGACACAGCACTAGTGGCTAGGGCAAACTATAAATAGGGGTTCCCTCCTGGGCTGAGTATATTGATCTTCATGTGCAGTTTATGGGCAGACTCACCAGGTCCTTCTATCTATGAAGAAGGCAGAATGTTGCGTTGTGGCTCCAGAATTCCCTATCAAGAGATATGGCAGACCAGTAGGGTGAGGATGAAATTGTAGTCTGAAGCTAGGCTTAAATTCATTGCAAAGCAGTTCCAGTGTGCAGCAGCTGATTCCAATATCAGCGCCTGAATATGGGCGGATGTCAGATGTTTGCTCAGGCTGGAGTTTGTGTCTATGATGACCAACAAATGGAGAGGTGGCGTCAAGAGGCCATGGAGGATTTCCCACCCTGGGGCTCAGGGGCCATAATTTGTATCATAAGTTGGTATTCCAGAAGAGGCCTCTGAGGACAGGTGCCTGAAAAGTTAATCCCTCTTCCAATGAGGTCCTAGGGCCATGTCAGGTTCAATTATCTGACTCAGGACCATTGATTTGGGTGTCTGCCTGGATGGAGGTGATCAGGGTGTTTCAGACTGTGCATTTGCATCCAGAGCAGCCTCCAATATTGGGATGTGCTCAGGAGCCTTCCGGGTTTCTCCTAATCAGGAGGGTTTGGGCAACTGTGATGGGCCCAGTTTCCTTGGGGATGGCAAGCACAGTCTTGTGGTGTGACTCTAGGGGCCCCATCCTGGAGGACATGTGAGCTATGGTTTTTAGAGAGAGATCTGCAAACACAAACTCGGGATAAGGTTAATGGAGAGGTGTTCACAGTCCCAATCCAAAGATCTGGAGGGCAGCACGTCAGGAACTGTAAATCAGGTGACTCGAAGCCAGTAGCACAGTCTCTTGTATCTGGATAGCATATCCACGCTGGCCTCGGAATACAGGTGTGGACTCATGGGACCATGGGAGATTCTTCTTCTCAAGGATCCTGGGGGATCCCATTAGTTTGGTGGCTTTCTCAGGGAAGTGAAGAGTGCTGTTTTCCATCTTAGGGGTGCCTCAAAACAGGGATTCCAGTGACGGGCTCTGGGTATGTGCACATGGAACATCCCACGATGTGTTAGGATTTGGGCTTAAGGGCATATCAGGCCTGCAATGCAGGATCCTGGAGGTGCAACTAAGAGCATTTTTTTGAAGGCTTGATCAAGCTGAGGGTTACAATGGCTACTTGTGCCGAGGGCAGCCCTCATGAGTGGGCATTGTCTCCTTGGCCATGCAGCTGGCTCCCACTTTGAGGTTTGGACACCCATATCAACAGCCAGGATTCCTACCATGGGGAAGGAGGAGTTCTCTATTGTGCTTTAGGTTACCCCATTGGTAGGGATTACATAAAAGGTCTGGGGACAGGTGCCTGAATACCAAGGATGGGTAGAGATGATGGACTTGGGCCCTGGCCAATCTCACATGCTGGATATGGGCTCATATCTCTGGGTGCCTGAAACTAGGTCTTGGCTCAGGCTCTGTCAGACACAGTACTAGTACTAGTACTAGTACTAGTGCCCAGGACAGCCTATAAATCAAGGTTCCATCGAGTGCCAAGTAGATTGAACCTCATGTGGAGTTTCTGGGAAGATTCACCAGGCCCTATTTCTTTCTAGTGGGAATGGAGAATGTTGCCTTGTGGCTCCAAATTCCCTCTCTAGAGGGCTTGCAGACCAGGAGGCTGAGGATGGAATTCTAAACCCAAGCTATGGATAAATTCAGTGTCAAGTGAAACGCAGTTCTAGTGTGCAGTGGTGGAAAAGAAAGTGCAGAATCTAAATAACGGCAGATTTCAGATGTTTTCTCATGCTGGAGTTTTTGTCTATGATGACTGACAAATGGAGGGGTTGTGTCAAGGGCCATGGAGGATTTCTCCTGCTGGTGCTTCTGAGATGCTCCAAACAGAGGGTTCCCTTCTACTGGTCAGTGGCAGTCTGGTTTGTTTGCTCCAGGGTCCCACATGTGGAAAGAATAAGTAGAAGAGCACTCCCACATGGATGCCTGGAAAGCACACCTCCACTGACCATATCAGGTGAGGAACATGGCAGGTTCATTCTGGTGGCTCTGGGGCGAATTACCAAGGACTTGAAGTGACATGGAATCTCATGAAGATGGATCACAATGCTGTTTGTTTGTTACCAGAGAGAACTTAGAATGTGCTGGGGGCTAAGGGGCTGTGCATAATTCATATACCCCGACCCTTGACACAAGTGGAAGAGCACGAATTCCATCTGGGGACAGGAGATATTCTATTGTGGTGTTCAGGGACCAATCTTCTGACTCAGAACCATTGACTTGGGTGTCTTCCTGGATGGAGGTGATCAGGGTGTTGCACACTGTGCATTTGTGTCCAGAGTGGCCTCCAATATTGGACTGGGCTCAGGGGACTTGCAGGTCTCTCCTAATCTGGAGGGTTTGGGCAACTGTGATTGACACAGTTTCATTGGGGATAGCAGGATCTTTCCTGTGGTGTGGCTACAGAGACCCATCATAGAGGGCATGTGAGCCATGGTTTTGGGAAAGAAGTCTGCAAACACAAACTTGGGTTAGGGTTAATGGCGAGGTGATCACAGGCCCAATGCGTAGGTCTCTAGGGCAGCTCGTCTGGAACTGTAAACCAGGTGATTCGAAGGTGGTAACACAGTCTCTTGTATCTGGATTGTGTGTCCAGGATGGCCTCGGAATGAAGGTGTGGTCTTATGGAGCCCTGGGAGATTTTTCTTCTCTACGCATCCTGGCAGCTCCTAATAGTTTTCTCAGGGGAGGGAAGATTGCTGTTTTCCATCATAGGGGTGCTTCAAAACAGAGATTCCAGAGACGGGCTCTGGTTATGTTGGCATGGAAAATCCCACGAAGTGTTAGGATTTGGTCCTAAGGGCATACCAGGCCTGCGATGCGGGACCCTGCAGAAACAACTGAGAGCATTTGTTTGAATGCATGCTAAGGTTGAGGGACACAATGCCTGCTTTGGCCCAGGTGGCCCTTATGATTGGGCGTTGTCTCATTGGCCATGCACCTGGTTCTAATTCTGAGGGTTGGGCACCCATAGCAACAGCCAGGCTTCCTGCCATGGGGAAGGAGGAGTTCTCAATTGTGCTTCAGGTTCCCCCACTGGTAGGGATTCCAGCAAAGGTCTGGGATAGTTGCCGGAATACCAAGGATGGGTAGAGATGACTGGGCCATGGCCAGTCCCACATGCTGGATAAGGGCCCCACACTCTGGGTGGCTGACACGAGGTTGGAGCTCAGGCTCTCTCAGACACAGCGCTAGTGGCCAGCGCAAAGTATAAATCGGGGTTCCCTCGAGGGCCAAGTAGATTGATCTTCATGGGGAGTTTCTGGGCAGACTCACCAGGCCCTTCTTCCTTCTATGGGGAAGGCAGAATGTGGCGTTTTGTCTCCCTAATTCCCTCTCAAGAGGACTTGCAGTCCAGTAGGGTGAGGATGGAATTGTAAACCCAAACTATGCAAGAATACAGTGTCAAATGAAAGGTATTTCCAGTGTGCGTGACTGATTCGAATATCCAGCACCTGAGTAAGAGCAGATGTCAGATGTTTGCTCATGCTGGAATTTCTGTCTATGATGACTAACAAATGGAGGGTTGGCATCAAGAGAATGTGGAGGACTTCCCAGGCTGGGGCTTGTGAGATGCTCCAAACAACCAAGGTTTCCTTCAACCTGACAGGAGCAGTCTTATTTGTTTGCTCTAGGGTTCCCTATGTGGAATTTTTGTGTAGCAGAGAACTACCTCTTGGATGCCTAGAAAGCACACGTCCATTGACCTTTGTACCTGAGGAACATGGCAGATTCGTTTCATGGCTCTTGGGCAAAGTACCAACACCTTGAGTTGGCATCAAGTCTCAGGAAGTTGGGTCACAATGCTGGTTTGTTACCAGGGAGATCATAGAAGGTGCTGGGGCTAATGGGTCATGCAGGATCCATCTACCCTGAAAGTTGGACATAGATCCAACAGCACATTTTCCTTCTGGAGACAGGAGATGTTCTGTTGTGGGAATCAGGGACCACATGTTGTATCATAACTTGGTATTCCAGAACAGGACTCTGAGAACAGATGTCTGAAGACCCAATCTAGGGTTCCAGTGAAGTCCTAGGGGCATGTCAGGTTCAATCATCTGACTCAGAACCATTGACTTGGCTTTCTGCCTCGATGGAGGTGCTCAGGGTGTTTCAGACTGCACGTTTGCATCCAGAGCAACCGCCAATATTGGGGTGGGTTCAGGTGCCTGGCAGGTTTCTCCTAATCTGGAGGGTTTGGACAACCTGATGGGCACAGTTTTCTTGGGGATGGCAGGAACTTTCCTGTGATGTGGCTTGAGGGACCACATCTTGGTGGGCATGTAAGCCATGGTTTTGGGAGAGAAGTCGGCAAACACAAACTGGGGTTAGGGTTAGTGTCGAGATGATCATAGGCCCAATGCATAGACATGGAGGTCAGCTCGTCAGGAAATGTAAATAGGATGACTCGAAGTCGGTAGCAAAGACTTTTCTCTCTGGATTGTGTGGACAGGATGGCCTCGGAATGCAGGTTTGTTTTCATGGGTCCATGGGAGATGTTTTCTCTCTAAGGATCCTGGCGGCTCCCAATAGTTTGGTGCCTTTCTCAGGGAAGGGAAGAGTGCTGTTTTCCATCTTAAGGGTGCCCCAAACAGGGATTCTGAGACGGACTCTGGGTCTGGGCACCTGGAAAATCCCACCAAGGGTTAGGATTTGGGCCTAGGGGCATACCAGGCCTGCAATGCTGGTACTGGAGGAGCAACTGAGAGTGTTTGTTTGAAAACATGCTCAGGCTGAGGATCACCATGCCTGCCTGTGCCCATGTCGGCCCTCAGGAGTGGGCATGGTCTCCTTGGCCATGCAGCTGGCTCCCACGCTGAGGGTTGGACAACCATCCCAACAGCCAATATTCCTGCCATGGGGAAGGAGGTGTTCTCTATTGTGTTTCAGGTTCGCCATTGGCAGGAATTCCAGCAAAGTTTGGGGGACAGATGACTGGATACCAAGGATGGGTACAGATGATGGCCCAGGGCCATGGCCGATCTCTCATGCTAAATATGGGCCCTCACCTCTGGGTGGCTGACACGAGGTCGGGGCTTAGACTCTGTCAGACACAGCACTAGTGGTCAGGGAAATCTATTAATCAGGGTTGCCTCGTGGTCTGAGTAGATTGATCCTCATGTGCAGTTTCTGGGCAGACTCAACAGGTCCTTCTTCTTTCTATGTGGAAGGCAGAATACTGCGTTGTGGCTCCAGAATTCCCTATCAAGAGATATTGTGGAGCAGTGTGGTGAGGATAGAATAGTAATACAAAGCTATGGTTAAGTTCAGTGAAAAGCAAAAGGCAGTTCCAGTGTGCAGCTGCCGTTTCGAATATCCAGCACCTGAGTAAGGGTGGATGTCAGATGTTTGCTCACACTGGAGTTTGTGTCTGTGATTACCCACAAATGGAAGGGTGGCGTCAAGAGGCCATGGAGGATTTCCCATGCTGGGGCTTGTGAGATGCTCCAAATAGCAAAGTTTCTTTCTACCGGACAGGAGAAGTCTGGTTTGTTTTCTCTGGTTTCTCCATGTGGAAAGTTTTGTAGCAGAGAACCCCACAGGGATGCCTGGAAATCACCCCTCCATTGAACATTGCAGCTGAGGAACATGGCAGGTGCATTCTGGTGGCTCTGGGGCAATATATCGAGACCTTGAGTTGACATGGAGTCTCATGAAGATGGGGCACAATGATGGTTTGTTACCAGGAATATCATAGAATGTGCTGGTTGCTAAGGGGCCATTCAGGATCCAAATACCCTTAGGGTATGACACAATTCCAGGAGCATGGCTTCCTTTTTGGGGAGGACATATTCTGTTCTGTGGCTCAGGGACTATATATTTTATCATAAGTTGATATTCCAGAGCAGGCCTCTGACGACAGATACCTGTAAACCTAATCTAGTGTGCCAATGAAGTCCTCGGGGCATGTCAGGTTCAATCTTCTGACTCAGGAGCATTGACTTGGGTGTCTGCCTGTATGGAGGTGATCAGGGTGTCTCAGACTGTGCATTTGTGCCCAGAGCGGCCTCCATTATTTGGCTGCGCTCAGGGGCCTTGCAGGTTTCTCCTAATCTAAAGGTATCGGGCAAAAGTGATGGGCACAGTTTCCTTGAGGATCTCAGGCACAGTCTTGTGGTGTGGCTTCAGATGCCAGAAACTGGAGGTCATGTGAGCCATGGTTTTAGGAAGGAAGTATGCAAACACAAACTCAGTTTAGGTTAATGACAAGGTGATTGCAGGCCCAATGCATAGACCTGGAAGGCAGCTCGTCAGGAACTGTAAATCCGATGACTCAAAGGTGATAGCACATGATATGTATCTGGATTGTATGTCCAGGATGGCCTCGGAATGCAGGTGTGTTCTCATGGGTCTATGGCAGATTTTTCCACTCAAGGATCCTGGTGGCTACCATGAGTTTGGTGACTATCTCGGGGAAGGGAAGAGTGCTGTTTTCCATCTTAAGGGTCCCCCAAAATAGGGATTCCAGAGATGGGCTCTGTGTCTGGGCCCCTGTAAAATCCCACTAGGGTTAGGATTTGGGCCTAGGTGTGTACTAGGCCTGCAATTCGGGGTCCCAGAGATGCAATTGAGAGCGTTTGGTTGAAAGCATGCTCAGGCTGAGGTCACAATGCCTGCTTGTGCCCGGGTAAGCCATCATGAGTGCACATGGTCTCCTTGGCCATGGAGCTGCCTTGCACTTTGAGGGTTGAGCAACTATCCCAACTGTCAGAATACCTTCCATGGGGAAGGAGGAGTTCTCTATTGTGCTTCAGGTTCCCCCAATGGCAAGGATTTCAGCAAAGGTGTGGGTACAGATGCCTGAATACCAAGAATAGAAGAGAAGACAGATTTGGGCCATAGCTGGTCTCACATGCTGGATATGGGCCCTGATCTCTCCGTGGCTGACACTAGGTCCTGGCTCCGGCTATGTCAGACACAGCACTAGTGCCCAGGGCAGCCTATGAATCAGGGTTCCGTCTAGCACCGAGAAGATTGACCATCATATGGAGTTTCTGGGCAGACTCTCCAGGCCCTTTTTCTTTCTATGGGGAAGGCAGAATATTGTGTTGTAGCTCCAGAATTCCCTCACAATAGGGCTTGTGGACCAGTAGACTGAGGATGGAATTGTAAACCCAAGCTATGGCTTAATTCAGTCAAACTAAAGGCAATTCCAGTGTGCAGCGATCGAATTGAAATCCATCACCTGAGTAAGGGCGGATGTCAGATGTTTGCTCATGCTGGAGTTTGTGTCTATGATGACTGACAAATGGAGTGGTGGCTTCAAGAGGAAATGGAGGATTTCCCACGCTGGGGCTTGTGAGATGCTCCAAACAGAAGGTTTCCTTCTACCGGACAGGGGCATTCTGTTTTTTTGTCTCAAGGGTCCCCGCCAATTGCAAAGTTTGTGTAGCAGAGCACCCCCGTATGGTTGCCTGGAAACCACACCTCCACTGACCATTGCAGCTTACGAACATGGCAAGTTCATTCTGGTGGCTCTGGGGCGAAGTACTAAGGGCTTATTTTTACATGGAATGTCATGAACATGGGTAACAATGCTGTTTTGTTACCTGGGAATTCTTAGCCTGTCATCTGTACACATCCTTGGTATTAAGGCAACTTTCCACAGACCTTTCCTGTAACCCTGCCAATGGGGGAACCTGAAGCACAATAGAGAACTCCTCTTTCCATTGCAGGAAGCCTGGCTGTTGCAATGGGTGTCCAACCCTCAAAGTGGGATCCAGCTATATGGCCAATGAGACTACGCCCTCTCCTGAGGGCCCCCCTGGGCACAAAGAGGCATGATGACCTTCAGCCTGAGCATGCTTTCAAACAAGCCCTCTCTGTTACACCATTAGGATTCTGCATTGCAGGCCTAGAATGCCCCTAGGCCCAAATCCTAACACTTGGTGGGATATCCGGGCACCCAGACCCAGAGCCCGTCTCTGGAATCCCTGTTTTGGCATAAGCCTAAGTTGGAAAACAGCATTCTTCCCTGTTTTGGAGCACCCCTAAGATGGAAAAGAGCACTCTTTTCTTCTCTAAAAAACCACCAATCTATGGAGATCCACCAGGATCCTTAGAGAGGAAAAGTCTCCCATTGAACCATGAGACCACGTCTACATTCAGAGCCCATCCTGGACACACAATCCAGATAGAAAAGCCTGTGCTACAAGCTTTCAGTCACCCTAATTACAGTTCCTGACGTGATGCCTTCTAGGTCTATGCATTGGACCTGCGATCACCTTGCCACTATCCCTGACCCAAATTTGTGTTTGCAGACTTCCCTCCCAAAACCATGGCTCTCATATCCTCAAGGAGGTGGTCTCTGAAGCCTTACCACAGGACTGGGCCTGCCATCCCCAAGGAAACTGTGCCCATCACAGTTCCCCAAAGCCTCCAAGTTAGGAGAAACCTGCAAGGCCCCTGAGCCCACCCCAATAGTGGAAGTGGCTCTGGATGCAAATGCACAGTCTGAAACACCCTGATCACCTACATCCAGTCAGACAACCATATCAATGGTCCTTAGTAAGAAAATTGAACCTGATGGGCACCAAGGACATCATTGGATCTCTAGATTAGGTTGCCAGCATCAATCCTCAGAGGCCTGTTCTTGAATACCAAGTCAGGATACAACATATGTACCCTGAGCCACAAAACAGAACATCTCCTCTCCCAAGATGGAAACTGTGCACATCGACCTGTGCCAAACCCTCAACGTGGCCCATAGCCACCAATACATTCTAAGACCTCCCTTGTAACAAACCAGTTTTGGGACACATCTGTAAGAGATTCCAAGTCAACTCAAGGCCTTGGTACTTGGCACCAGAACCACCAAAACGAACCTGTCATGTTCCTCAGCTGCAATGGTCATTGGACGTGTGCTTTCCAGTCATCCATGCGGGAGGGCTCTGCTACGCAAACTTCCACTTGAGGGACCCTGGAGGAAAAAAAAAACAGACTCCTCCTGTCCATTAGAAGGAAACCTTGTTGTTTGGAGCATCTCACAATCTTAAGCGTGGGTAATCCTCCATTGCCTCCTGAAGCCACCCCTCCATTAGTCGTCATTCTAGACACAAACTCCAGTGTGAGCAAATATCTGACATCTGCCCTTACTCAGGTGCTGGATATCTCGTATAAGCTGCTGCACATTGAAACTGACTTCCGCTTGGCACTCAATTTAAGCATAGCTGGTGTTTACAATTGCATTCTCACCCTATTTGTCCCCAAACCCTCTTGATAGGGAATTCTGGATCCATAAGGCAGCATTCTGCCTGCCCCACAGAAAGAAGTGCTTCGTGAGTCTCGCCAGAAACCCTACATGAGGATCAATTTACTCGGCCCTGGAGAGAACCCCAATATATAGACTTCTCTGGCCACTAGTGCTGTGTCTGACACAGCCTGAGCCCAGACCTCGTGTCAGCCACCCAGAGATCGGGGCCCATATCCAGCATGTGAGAACGGCCATGGCCCAAATCTGTCATCTCTATGCATCCTTGGTATTCAGGCATCTGTCCCCAGACCTTTGCTGTAATCCCTGCCTATGGGGGAACATGAAGCACAATAGATATTTCCTCCTTTCCCATGGCTGGAAACCTGGCCATTGGAATGTGTGTCCATCCCTCAGTGTGGGAGCCAGAAAATGGACAATGGGACCACGCCCACTCCTGAGGGCCACCCTGGGCAAAAACAGGCATTGTAATGCTCAGCCTGAGCATGCTTCCAAACAAGCCCTCTCAGTTGCACCACCAAGATCCTGCATTGCAGGCCTGGTCTGCCCATAAGCCCAAATCCCAACCCTTGGTGGGATTTTCCAGGCGCCTAGACCCAGAGCCCATCTCTGGAATCCATGTTTTGGGGCACACCTAAGATCGAAAATAGCAGTCTTCCCATCTCAAATAGTCATCAAAATATTGGGAACCGCCAGTATCATTAGAGGAAAAATCTCCCATGGACCCATGAGGCCACAGCTACATTCTGAGGTCACCCTAGACACACAATCCAGATATAAAAGCCTGTGCTTCCACCTTCAGGTCATTCCAGTTACTGTTCCTGACGAGTAGCCTTCCAGGTCTACACATTGCCCTGCGATAACCTAGCCACTAAACCTAACCCGAGTTTGTGTTTGCAGACTTCCCTCCCAGAACCATGGCTCACATGCCCTCCAGGGTGGAGTCTCTGGAGCCACACCACAGGACTGTGCTTGCCATCCCCATGGAAATTGTGCATGTCAGTTAACCAAACCCTCCAGAGTTGGTTGAAACATTCAAGGCCCCTGTGGCCACCCCAATATTGGAGGTTACTCTGGACATAAGTGCGCAGTCTGAAACTCCCTGATCACCTACATCCTGGCAGACACCCAAGTCAACTTTCCTAAGTCTGAAGATTGAACCTCTCATGCCCCTGGTACTCATTGGAACCCTAGATTAGGTTGTCGGGCATCTGTCTTCAGAGGCCTGTTCTTGAATAGGAACTTATGATACGGCATGTGGTCCCTGAGCCACAAAACACTACATCTCCTGTCCCCAGAAGGTAACCGTGCTCTTCGACCTGTGTTAAACCCTCAGGGTAGGAGAATCTTGCAGGCACCTTAGCCACCAACACATTCTAAGATCTACCTGGTAAAAAAAACCAGCATTGTAACCCATCTTCAATAGATTCCATGTCAACTCAAGACCTTGATGCTTCGCCCCAGAAGCACCGTAAAGAACCTGCATGTTCCTCAGCTGCATTGGTCAATGGAGGTGTGCTTTCCAGGCATCCATGTGGAAGGCTCTGCTACCCATACTTTTCACATGGGGGGCCCTGCAGAAAACATACCAGACTCTAACTGTCCAGTAGAAAAAACAACCTTGCTGTTTGGAGCATCTCACATGCATCAGCCTCTTGATGCCACTCCTCCATTCGGTTATCAGAGACACAAACTCCAGTGTGCGTAAACATCTGAAATCCACCTTTACTCAGGTGCTGGATATTTCATTTGTTGGCCACGATAGATACAAACTCTATCATGAGCAGACATCTGACCCTCGCCTGTACTCAGATGCTGGAGATCTCGAAAAAACCACTGCACATTGGAACGGCCATGTTCTCGGCACTGAGATTAAGCATAGATTGTGTTTTCTGCCTTCTGTTCTCACACTCCTCGCCTTCAAGTCCCCCATATTGGGAATTTGGGAGCCACAATGCAGCCTTCTGCCTGCCCACCAGAAAAAAGAGGTGCCCTATGGGTCTGCGTGAAACTCCATATAAGGTTCCACCAGCACAGCCCTCTATAGCACCACAATATCATAGGCCACCTTGTGAACTAATGCTTTGTCTGACACAGCTCGAGCCCCGACCTCCTGGTAGCCACCTAGATAGCGGGACCCATATCTGGCAGGTGTGACCTGCCTTGACCTGAGTCCTTCATCTCAAACCAACCTGGTTATTCACGTACCAGTCCCAGAACATAGCTCAAATTACTGTGCATGGGGGAATCTGAAGCACAAAAGAGTACTCCTCCTTCCTCATAGAAGGAAAATTAAATGTTGATATGGTGGTCCAACCCTCATATTGGGATCCAGTTGCATGGAACAAGAGCCAATGCCCACTCAGGATGGGCATCTGGGCAAAAACAGGCATTGTGACCCTTACCCTGAGACCCATTTCCAACAAGTCTCCATGGGAGCTGAACCAAAGCCCCACAGAGCCAGGCAGTCAAGCCTCTAGGCCCAAATACTAAGCCTTTGTAGGATTATCCAGGCACAGGGACCTATAACCCATCTCTGGAATCCCTGTGTTGACGGAAACCCTGAAACAGTAAACCACGCTCTCTCCTTCCCAGTGAGACACCAAACTCTTGGGTGCTGGGCAGAATCCCCAGAGAGGTAGAATATTCCATGGACACATGAGGACACCCCACCATTCCAAGGCCATCCTAGACACAATCCAGACAGAAAAGCCTTTGCTCCTGCCTCCCAGCCACACGAATTTCAAATCCTGAGGAGCTGCCCTCAGCGTCTGCAGATCGGGGCTGCCATCACCTCCCTCCTAATTGATACACAATTTTGTGTCTGAAGACTTTGGTCCCAGAGCCCTTAACCACATTCCCTGCAGGATGGGGCTGACAGAACCACACTACATCACTGGGCCTGATCTCTGGATGAAATTCTGCCGTCTCAGTTGCACAAACCCTCCAGATTAGGAAAAGCCTGCAAGGCCCCTGAGCCCACCCCAATTTCATAGGCCACTCTGGAAAAAATGCACAGTCTGACACAGCCTGAGCATCTACCTCCAGGAAGACTCACAGGTCAAAGTCCCTAAGTCCGAAGGTCGAGGATGACATGCCCCTACAACCTCATAAGAACCCTAGCCTAGATATTCAGGCCTCTGTGCCCAGAGGCCTGGTCTTGAAATCCAACATATGATCCGACATGTGGTCCCTGAGCCATACAAGAGAACCCCTCCTGTCCCGAGAAGGGAACCTGGCTCCTGGGAACTGGGTCTAACCCTCAGGTAGGAGAATCCTGCATGGCCACAGACCCACAACCACATTCTTTTTTTTATATAGATTTTATTTATTTATTTGACAGAGAGAGATCACAAGTAGGCATAGAGGAAGGCAGAGAGAGAGAGAGGAAGAAGCAGGCTCCCTGCTGAGCAGAGAGCCCGATGCGGGACTCAATCCCAGGACCCTGAGATCATGACCTGAGCCGAAGGAAGCGGCTTAGCCCATTGAGCCACCCAGGCACCCTCACCACCACATTCTAAGGTCTCCCTGGACACCAAGCAGCATTGTGACTTATTAGACTGAGAACATCCGTCAACTTAGATCACTTGGAAATTTGAACAAAAACCAGCAGATCAAGCCTGCAATGTTCCTCAGCTGCAATGGTCATGCAAGGTAGACTTCCCAGGCCCCCATTCAGAGACCTCTGCTGTCGAATCTTTCTATATGGGGGACCCTGGAGCCTTGTAAGCGGACTTCCCCTGTCCCACAGTAGGACACCTTGCTGTTTGGAGCAGTTCACAAGGTCCTGCTTGGGAAAATCTCCAAGAATTCTTGAGGCCACCCCACAATTCGTTGACCATCATGGATGCAAACCCAGCGTGAGCAGACATCTGACCCTCGCCCATACTCAGGTGCTGGAAATCTCGAAACAACCACTGCACAATGGAATGGTCCTGTGGTCGGCACTGAGCTTATCCGTGGCTTGTGTTTTCAGACTTCTGTCTTCACATTCCTCGCCTACAAGCCCTTCATATTGGGAATTCTGAAGCCACAGTGCAGCTTTCTGCCTGCCCACCAGAAAGAAGAAGTGCCCTATGGGTCTTCGCAGAAACCCACATGAGGATCCTCCTGCACGGCCCTCAATGGCACCCCAATATAATAGACCGACCTCTGCATAAATTGTCTGTCTGACATCGCCTGATCCCCGACCTCCTGTCAGCCACCCAGATAGTGGGCCCCATATCCTCCAGGTGGGTCCAACCTTGGCCCGAGGCCATCATCTTGAAGCAACCTGGATATTCAGGTACCTGTCCCAGACTTAGCTCAAATTCCTGCCCATAGGGGACTCGGAAGCACAAAAGAGTGCTCCTCCTTCCCCATGGCCAGAAAACTGAATGTTGAGATGGCTGTACAACCCTGAGTGGGAACCAGGTGCATGGTCCATGAGACCATGCCTACACAGGACGGGCAGCTGGGCACAAATAGGCATTGTGACCCTCAGAATGAGACCCCTTTCCAAAGATCCCCCTTGGGATCTGGACCAGGATCCCAAATCGAAGCTTTGGTTAAGTTTTCCCAGTGTCTGGACCCAGAACCCATCTCTGGAATCCCTGTTTGGACAGGATCCCAGAGATGGAATACAGTCTTTTCCTCTTCCCCAAAAAGAAATCAAACTCTTGGGTGCCAAGCAGAATCACCAGAGTGGAATAATATCCCATGGACACATGAGGTCACCCCTCCATTTAGTGGCCATCCTAGACACAAAATCCAGACAGAAAAGCCTGTGCTCCTCCCTCCCAGCCACCTGAATTTCAAATCCCGAGGAGCTTCCCTCAGGGTCTTCAGATTCGGACTGCCATCACCTCACTCCTATCTCTTATCCAAGGTTGTGTCTAAAGTCTTTGGTCCCAAAGTCCTGACACACATGACCTCCAGGATGGACCTCGAGAAACACATGACATCACTGGCCCTGCTCTCCTGAGGAAACCCTGCCCATCTCAGTTTCCCAAAATGTCCAGATTAGGAGAAAACTGCAAGGCCCCTGACTGCACCCCAATATCATAGGCCACTCTGGAAAAAGTGCACAGCCTGACACAGCCTCAGCACCTACCTCCAGGATGACATGCAGGCCAATGGCACTTAGTCCGAAGATTGAAACTTCCATGGCCCTAAAACCTCATCAGAACCCTAGCTTATGTTTTGAGGTCTCTCTTCCTAGAGGTCTGTTCTGGAAATTCAAGCATATGGTCCAACCTGTGGTCCGTGAGCCATACAAGAGCACACATCCTGTCCCAAGAAGGAAACCTGGCTCCTGGGTACTGGGTCTAATCCTAAGGATAGAGAATCCTCAATGGTCAGAGAGCCGCCACCACATTCTAAGGTCTCCCTGGACACCAAGCAGCATTGGGACCTGTTAGACTGAGAACTTCCATCAACGCAAATCACTTGGAACTTGGAATCAGTGTCATTGGTTCAAGCTTACCCTGTTCCTCAGCTGCAATGGTAACACGAGATTGGCTTCCCAGGCCTCCATTCAGAGAGCATTGCTATCGAATCTTCCATATGGGGGACCCTGGAGCCCTGTAAGAAGACTTCTGCTGTCCCTTAGTAGGACACCTTGATGTTTGGAGCAGCTCACAAGCTCCAGCTTGGAAAAACCTCCAAGAATTCTTGAGGCCTCCCCACCATTTGTTGGCCATCATGGATACAAACTCCAGCGTGAGCAGACATCTTCCCCTCGCCCAGGTGCTGAAGATCTCGAAACAACTGCTGTACATTGGAATAGACATGTGCTCGGCACTGAGCGTAACCGTAGCTTATGTTTTCATACTTCTGTCCTCACACTCCTCGCCTGCAAACCCTCCAACTTGGATATTCTGGAGCCGTAATGCAGCCATCTGCCTGCTCACCAGATAGAAGAAGTGAAGAAAGGGTCTGTGCAAAAATCCCCCATGAGGATCCAGTTGCACAGCTCTCAAAAGCACCCCAATATCTTAGGCCGAACTCTCCACGAATGTTCTGTCTGACACAGCTCGAGCCCGAGCTCCTGACAGCCACCCAGAAAGCAGGCCTCATTTTCTGCAGGTGGGTCCTGCCTTGGCCCGAGGACCTCATCTCAAAGTGAACTGGGTATTCAGGCACCTGTCCCAGAACTTAGCTCAAATTCCTGCCCATGGGGGAACCTGAAGCATAAAAAAGTACCCCTCCTTCCCCATGGCAGGAAAACTGAATGTTGAGATGGCAGTCCAACCCTCAGAGTGGGAGCCAAGTGCATAGCCCATGAGGTCACACCCACTCAGCATGGGCATCTGGGCAAAAACAGGCATTGTGACCCTCAGAATGAGACCCATTTCCAACAAGAACACTCGGGAGCTGTACCAGGAAAACATAGAGCAGGACCCTAGGCCCAAATCCTAAGCCTTGTTGCGGTGATCCAGGCTCCAGAACCCAGGACCCATCTCTGGAATGGCTGTTTGGACGGGATCCCTGACTCAGAAAACTGCGCTCCTCCCATCCCCCGGAAATACACCAAACTCTTGGGTGCCGAGCAGAATTCCCAGAGAGGTAGAATCTCACATGGACCCATGAGGCCACCCCTCCATTTCGTGGCCATCATAGACAAACAAGTCAGACAGAAAAGACTGTGCTCCTGCCTCACAGCCGTCCGAATTTCATATCTGGAGATGCTTCGCTCAGGGTCTGCAGATTGGGTCTGCCATCACCTCGAGCTTAACTCTTACCCGAGTTTGTGTCTGAAGACTTTGGACCCAGAGTCCTGACCCATATGCCCTCCAGGATGGGGCCTCCAGGAACACACAACAGCACTGGGCCAGCTCTCCCAAGGAATGTCAGCCTGTCTCAGTTTCCCAACCCACCAGATTAAGAGAAAATTGCAAGGCCCCTAATACCACCCCAATTCCATAGGAAGCTCCAGAAAAAATGCATAGTCTGACACAGCCTCAGAATATACCTCCAGGAAGACACCCAGGTCAATGGGAAGGGATGAAATGGCCTAACCCATGGCAGGTTCGATGTGCTGGGTGTGAAGCCAACTGTCTCAATGTCTCTCACAAGGTCTGGGCTCAGGCTATGTAAGACAGAGCATAGTGTTTAGGGTAGCCTATGCAATTGGGGTGTTGCCGAGGGCTGAGCAGGTTGATTTTCATTTGGGGTTTCTGAGCAATGCCATAGACAATGTTTTTCTTTGGGGGGCAGGCAGAGTGCTTCGTTCTGGAACCAGAATTCCCAATCGTGAGGGCTTTTGGGCCAGGAGTGCTAGGGTAGAGTCTGAAAACAAAAGATAGGGTGAGGTTGGGAGCAGGCACACTCTGCAAAGGCTGAAAGGATATCTCATGCATCTGAAGTCAGGCTGAGGATCAGACGTTGGCTGAGGTTGGATTGTGCCCTTGATAGCACCTTCATGAAGCAGGTGCCTCATGAGGCCAACGAAATTTTCCCACGCTGAGTTTGGAGGTTGCCACAAACCACAAGGTTTCCTTCTGCAAGACAGTCGAGTCCTGTTGAGTGGCTCCAGCACATACCATACGGAAGGACTGAAGAGGAGGGTTCAAAGGATGGATCCCTGAACAGCATGCCTCGCATTCCCTTTGGCCATTAACAACAAGATATGTTTGATCTGCTGGCTCTGGGGCAAGCTAACCAGCGGGCTGAGTTGAAATGGCCTCTCCTGAGGATGCGTCATAATGTGTGTTTCTGTCCATGGAGACCTTGGAATGTGATGGTTGTACTGTGGCCCTGCGGAATTCTCCGACCAGAAGGGTTTGATACAGATCCAGTAAGAAAGCACTCCATGTGGAGACGAGAGAGGTTTGGTTTGGAGCCTCAGAAAAACCTAATATGCTGGTATACGAAACCAGTCCTCTGAGGACAGACACATGAAAACTAAAGCTAAGGTTCATATTAGGGCCTAAGGGCCTGTCCATTTCAATCTTCTGTCTCTGGGGACACTGTCTGAGAGTCTAAGTGGTGATAATGGCTCAGCTGGTGTCAGAGTGCCCCTTTTAGTCCAGGGCAGCCTACACTATCAGGATGGCCTCAGGGGCCTTGGAGTTTTTCCCTGACCTGTAGGGTTGTGGTCAATGGATTGGGCACACTTTCCTTGGAGAGGGCAGGCACAAACTTTCGCTGTGGCTCCAGATGCCCTAGCCTAGAGGGTGTGTGGGTCCAGGCTGTGGGCACAGAAGTCTGAAAACACAAACTCAGCTTATGAGTGGCGCCGAGGGTATGGCAGGCCGGATGTACAGATAGAGAGTGAGCTCCTTGGCTTGTGAATCAAGGGCGAGATTCCTTCATGCTTTTGTCTCTGGATGCGTCCAGGATAGCCGGAGATTGTTGGGGGTGGCCTCAGTGACTGTGGACAAGTATCCCTCTCTGGGGATTTGTCCCAGCTAACAGGAGTTTGGGGTCATTTTGGGGGAAGGGTGGAGTCCTGTTGTCTGGCTCATGTGTCTCTCCAAGAAAGTGATTCCAGAGCAGAGCCCCAGGAACGGGGGGGAGACTGGAAAACTCAAACACTGGTGAGGATTGGGTGTATAGGGGCTTTGCACGCCCCATATGCGGGCTCTTGGTCAAGGCCCTGACAGGCCTTTCTTTGATATTGGGCTCATGCTGAGGGTCACAGAGTGAATTTGTGCCCAAGGCAGCACTCAAGTTTGGGCGTGGTTTCAGGGGAAATGAAGGTTTCTCCCACCCTGAAGGTGTGACTCCATGCCAAGAGCAAGCCTTACAGCCATGGGGAAGAAGGAGTTCTGATTTGTGATTCAGATGCCCAACTGTGTGGGGAATTGATATAATATCTGGGTTTAGATATCTGAAAACCAAGGTTAGGAAGAGATAACGGCATAAGACCATGGCGTGTCAGAAGTGCTAGGTGTGTGGCCAGCTGTCTCCTTGCCTGTCTGGACGTCTGGCATCAGGCTATGTAAGGCAGAGCATTAATGCCCAGAGCAGCCTATCAAATCTGAGTGCCGTCGAGGCAAGAGCATGTTGATCCTCATCTGGGTTTTATGGAGAGCCCCACAAGGAAACGTTTTCTACCGGTGGGCAGTCACTGGGCTGGCTCGTGGTTCTGCAAATCCTACTCTGGAGGGATTGTTTGCCAGGAGTGTGAGGAAGGAAGTCTGAAAACACAAGCTAGCATGAGGTTTGGGACCGAGGGCACGGCAGGCCACTCTGCAGAGGCTTAATCAAGATCTCCTGCATTGCGGTCATATCTACTATGAGACGTGCTTCAAGCTAGAGTTTTTGTCCATGATGGCCTCTCCCTGAAGGATATGGGGGGCTTCATGAGGCCCGGCAGGTTTGCCGTTTTCTCCTACACTGAAGGTTTGACTCACGGCCAGGAGCAAGGTTTCTTGCCATGGGGAAGGAGGGGTTCTGACTTGTGCATCAGGTTCCCCCTGTGCAGGGATTGGAGATAAGGTCAAGGTTCCGATGACTGAAAACCCAGGTTGGGAATGGATGGTGGCCTAAGGCAGTGGCGGGTCCAATGTGCTGGGTGTGCAGCCAGCTGTGTCGGTGTCTGTTGGAAGGTCTGGGCTCAGGCTATTTGCGACAGAGCATCAGTGTTTAAGGTAGCCTATGCAATTGGGGTGTTGCCGAGGGCCAAGCAGTTTGATCCTCATTTGGGGTTTCTGGGCAGCACCATAGACAATGTTTTTCTCCTGGGAGGCAGGCAGAGTGCTTCAGTGTGGCCCCAGAATTCCCAGTAGGGAGGGTTTGTGGGCCAGGAGTGTGAGGACGGAAGTCTGAAAACACAAGCTAGGGTGAGGATTGGAGCCAAGGGCAGAGCAGGCCCAATCGGCAGAGCCTGAATCAAAATCTCCTGCATCTGAAGTCAGTCTGAGGATCAGAAGTTGGCTGAGGCTGGAGTATGTGTCCATGATGGCACCTTCATGAAGCGGGGGCCTCATGAGTTTGGGGTCATTTTGTGGGAAGGGTGGAGTCGTGTTGTCTGGCTCATGTGTCTCTCCAAGAAAGGGATTCCAGAGCAGAGCCCAGGTACAGGTGGGGCGACTGGAAAACTCAAACACTGGTGAGGATTGGGTGCACAGGGGCTTGGCAAGCCCCATATGCGGGCTCTTGGTCCAGGTCCTGACAGGCCTTTCTTTGACATGGGGCTCATGCTGAGGGTCACAGTGTGAATTTGTGCCCAAGCAGCACTCAAGTTTGGGCGTGGCATCAGGGGCCATGAAGGTTTCTCCCACCCTGAAGGTGTGACTCCATGCCAAGAGCAAGCTTGACAGCCATGGGGAAGGAGGAGTTCTGTTTTGTGCTTGAGATACCCAGCTGTGTGGAGAATTGATATAATGTCCAGGTTCAGATATCTGAAAACCAAGGTTAGGAAGAGGTAACGGCATAAGACCATGGCGTGTCCGAACTGCTGGGAGTGTGGCCAGCTGTCTCGTTGTCTGTCTGGACGTCTGGCTTCAGGCTGTGTCAGACAGAGCATGAGTGCCCAGAGCAGCATATCCAGTTCGGGGACCGTCGAGGCCTGAGCAGGTTGATCCTCATCTGGGTTTTCTGGAGAGCCCCACAGGGAAACGTTTTTCTTCCGTTGGGCAGACACTGGGCTGGGTTGTGGTTCTGGAGTTCCTAGTCCGTAGGGCTTGTTGCCAGGAGTGTGAGGAAGGAAGTCTGAAAACAAAAGCTAGCGTGAGGTTTGGAACCGAGGGCATGGCAGGGCCACTCTGCAGAGGCTGAATCGAGATCTCCTGCACTGAGGTCATGTCAACTATGAGACGTGCCTCAGGCTAGAGTTTTTGTCCAGCATGGCCTCTTCCTGAAGGGTGTGGGGGCTTCATGAAGCCAGGGAGGTTTGCCTACGATGGGATTTGTGAACTACTCCAACCTTAAGCTTTCCTTCTGCACGACAGTCGAGTCCTATTGGATGGTTCCAGGAGGCCCCATATGGAAAGACTCGAGAGCAGGTGTCTAAGCATGGATGCCTGGGAACGCCACCTCATATTCCCACTCTTTAAGCAGGACAAGGCAGGCTCAATCTGCAGGCTCCTGGGTGAGCTACCCAGAGGGGAGAGTTGAAATGGACTCTCCTGAAGATGAGTCCTACTGTGGCTTGGTGGCCTGGGAGATCTTGGAATGTGGAGGTGGCTCAGGGACTTTGCAGGGTTCTCCAAACTGAGGTGTTTGACACAGCTCCAACAGGGAAGCTTCCCATGTGGAGACGAGAGGAGTTCTGTTCAGTGCCTCAGGAAAGCCCCATATCCTGTTCTTTGAACCAAAGCCTCTGAGGAGTAACACCTGGAACCCAAAGCAAGAGTTGAGATTACGGCCTAAAAGCCTGTCCGGCTCAACCTTCTATCTCTGTTGACATCTGTGGGCATGCCTTCGTGGAGGTAGCTGCTCAGCTTGTGTCCGAATGCCCCTGTGTGTCCAACGAGCCTCCCAATAGTGGGATGTCCTCGGGGGCCTTGAGGTTTCTCATATTCTGGAGGTGTGTGTCCAAAGGAATGGACACAGTTTCCCAGGAGAGAGCAGGCACGGTCCTGTGGTATGGCTCCAGAGGACCCAGCCTAGAGGCTGTGTTTGCCAGGGCTGTGGGGACAGATGTCTGAAAAAGCAAACTTGGCTCAGCTAGTGGCCAAGGTAATGGCAGGACTGATCTCCAGTCCGTGAGGGGAGATCCTCTGGATATCAAAGGAGGGCAAGTGGGAGGCAGTCACTCAGGATTTTGTCTCTGGGTGTTGCGTTCACAGTGTCCGGTCAGGGTAGGGGTTGTCTCAGAGGCCGAGGAAGAGCCTTCCTCTCAGGGGATTGTCCAAGCTCCCAAGTGTTTGGGTTCATTCTGTGGGAAGGGAAGAGTACTGTTTTCTGCCACAGGGAACCCCCCAGGAGAGGGACTCTAGAGCACAGCAGTGGGTTCCCTGAACTGGAATACACACCATCTAGTTAGTCCTGGGTGCCTATGGGCATGGCAAGCCACATATGCGGGCTCTTGGTCCAGTCACTGAGAGGCGTTACTTGAATAAGGTACTCACGCTGAGGGTCACAATGTGTGTTTGTGCCCAAGGCAGCCCTAAAGCTTGGGCGTTGCCTCATGGGCCATGTCGTTTTTCCTACACTGAAGGTTTGACTCACTGCCAGCAGCAAGTTTTCTTGCCATGGGGAAGGAGACGTTCTGATTTGTGCATCAGGTTCCCCCCTGTGCAGGGATTGGAGATAAGGTCTAGGATCCGATGACTGAAAACCCAGGTTGGGAATGGATGGTGGCCTAAGGCAGTGGCGGGTCCAATGTCCTAGGAGTGCAGCCAGCCGTGTCGGTGTCTGTTGGAAGGTCTGGGCTCAGGCTATTTGCGACAGAGCATCAGTGTTTAAGGTAGCCTATGCAATTGGGGTGTTGCCGAGGGCCAAGCAGTTTGATCCTCATTTGGGGTTTCTGGGCAGCACCATAGACAATGTTTTTCTCCTGGGAGGCAGGCAGAGTGCTTCAGTGTGGCCCCAGAATTCCCAGTAGGGAGAGTTTGTGGGCCAGGAGTGTGAGGACGGAAGTCTGAAAACACAAGCTAGGGTGAGGATTGGAGCCAAGGGCAGAGCAGGCCCAATCGGCAGAGGCTGAATCAAAATCACCTGCATCTGAAGTCAGGCTGAGGATCAGAGGTTGGCTGAGGCTTGAGTATGTGTCCATTATGGCACCTTCATGAAGCGGGGGCCTCATGAGGCCAAGGAAGTTTTCCCACGCTGAGTTTGGAGGTTGCCCCAAACCACAAGGTTTCCTTCTGCGGGACATTCGAGTCCTGTTGCATGGCTCCAGGACATACCATATGGAAGGACTGGAGAGCAGGGTTCGAAGGATGGATCCCTGTACAGCATTCCTCGCATTCCAATTGGCCATAAGCGACAAGATATGTTTGATCTGCTGCCTCTGGGTCACGCTACCCAGGGGGCTGAGTTGAAATGGCCTCTCCTGAGGATGTGTCATAATGTGCGTTTGGGTCCATGGAGACCTTGGAATGTGCTGGTTGTTTGGTGGCCTTGCAGAACTCTCCTACCTGAAGGGTTTGATACATCACCAGTAAGAAAGCTGCCCATGTGGAGACGAGAGATGCTTGGTTTGGTGCCTCAGAAAAGCTCCATGTGCTGGTCTACGAAAACAGTCCTCTGAGAATGGACACATGGAAACAAAGCTAAGGTTCATATTAGGGCCTGGGGGCCTGTCCATTTCAACCTTCTGTCTCTGGGGACATTGTCTGAGAATCTAAGTGGAGATAGTTGCTCTGCTGGTGTCAGAGAGCCCCTCTTAGTCCAGGGTGGCCTATCTATTGATGGCCTCAGGGGCCTTGGAGCTTTTCCCTAAACTGTAGGGTTGTGGTCAATGGATTGGACACACTTTCCTTAAAGAGGGCCGGCACAATCTTTCGCTGTGGCTTCAGAGGCACTAGCCTGGAGGTTGTGTGGGTCCATGCTGTGGGCACAGAAGTCTTAAAACACAAAGTCAGCTTATGAGTGGCGCCTAGGGTATGACAGGCCGGATGTACAGCCCGAGAGGGAACTTCTGGGCCTCTGAAACAAGGGCGAGTGGAAGGCGTTCCTTCAGGCTTTTGTCTCTGGATGTTGTGTCCGGGATAGCCGTGGATTGGAGCGGTGGCCTCAGGGACTGTGGACGAGTATCCCTCTCTGGGGATTTGTCCCAGCTCCCAAGAGTTTGGGGTCATTTTGAGGGAAGGGTGGAGTCGTGTTGTCTGGCTCATGTGTCTCTCCAAGAAAGGGATTCCAGAGCAGCGCCCAGGTACAGGTGGGGCGACTGGAAAACTCAAACACTGGTGAGGATTGGGTGCATAGGGGCTTGGCAAGCCCCATATGCGGGCTCTTGGTCCAGGTCCTGACAGGCCTTTCTTTGACATGGGGCTCATGCTGAGGGTCACAGTGTGAATTTGTGCCCAAGCAGCACTCAAGTTTGGGCGTGGCATCAGGGGCCATGAAGGTTTCTCCCACCCTGAAGGTGTGACTCCATGCCAAGAGCAAGCTTGACAGCCATGGGGAAGGAGGAGTTCTGTTTTGTGCTTGCGATACCCAGCTGTGTGGAGAATTGATATAATATCTAGGTTCAGATATCTGAAAACCAAGGTTAGGAAGAGGTGACGGCATAAGACCATGGCGTGTCCGAAGTGCTGGGTGTGCGGCCTGCTGTCTCCTTGTCTCTCTGGACGTCTGGTTTCAGGCTGTGTCAGACAGAGCATGAGTTCCCAGAGCAGCATATCCAGTTCAAGGTCGGTCGAGGCCCGAGCAGGTTGATCCTCATCTGGGTTTTCTGGAGAGCCCCACAGGGAAAAGTTTTTCTTCCGTTGGGCAGACACTGGGCTGGGTTGTGGTTCTGGAGTTCCTAGTCCGTAGGGCTTGTTGCCAGGAGTGTGAGGAAGGAAGTCTGAAAACAAAAGCTAGCGTGAGGTTTGGGCCAGGAAGGTTTGCCTACGATGGGATTTGTGAACTACTCCAAACCTCAAGGTTTCCTTCTGCACGAAAGTCGAGTGCTATTGGATGGTTCCAGGAGGCCCCATACGGAAAGACTCGAGAGCAGGTGTCTAAGCATGGATGCCTGGGAACGCCACCTCATATTCCCACTCTTTAGTCAGGACAAGGCAGGCTCAATCTGCGGGATCCTGGGTGAGCTACCCAGAGGGGAGAGTTGAAATGGACTCTCCTGAAGATGAGTCCTACTGTGGCTTGGTGGCCTGGGAGACCTTGGAATGTGGAGGTGGCTCAGGGACTCTGCAGGGTTCTCCAAACTGAGGTGTTTGACACAGCTCCAACAGGGAAGCTTCCCATGTGGAGACGAGAGGAGTTCTGTTCAGTGCCTCAGGAAAGCCCCATATCCTGTTCTTCGAACCAAAGCCTCTGAGGAGTAACACCTGGAACCCAAAGCAAGAGTTGAGATTACGGCCTAAGGGCTTGTCCGGCTCAACCTTTTATCTCTGTTGACATCTGTGGGCATGCCTTCGTGGAGGTAGCTGCTCAGCTTGTGTCTGAATGCCCCTGTGTGTCCAGGGAGGCTCCCAGTAGTGGGATGTCCTCGGGGGCCTTGAGGTTTCTCATATTCTGGAGGTGTGTGTCCAAAGGAATGGACACAGTTTCCCAGGAGAGAGCAGGCACGGTCCTGTGGTATGGCTCCAGAGGATTCAGCCTAGAGGCTGTGTTTGCCAGGGCTGTGGGGACAGATGTCTGAAAAAGCAAACTTGGCTCAGCTAGTGGCCAAGGTAATGGCAGGACTGATCTCCAGTCCGTGAGGGGAGATCCTCTGGATATCAAAGGAGGGCAAGTGGGAGGCAGTCACTCAGGATTTTGTCTCTGGGTGTTGCGTTCACAGTGTCCGGTCAGGGTAGGGGTTGTCTCAGAGGCCGAGGAAGAGCCTTCCTCTCGGGGGATTGTGCAAGCTCCCAAGTGTTTGGATTCATTCTGTGGGAAGGGAAGAGTACTGTTTTCTGCCACAGGGGACCCCCCAGGAGAGGGACTCTAGAGCACAGCAGTGGGTTCCCTGAACTGAAATACACACCATCTAGTTAATCCTGGGTGCCTATGGGCATGGCAAGCCACATATGCGGGCTCTTGGTCCAGTCACTGAGAGGCGTTACTTGAATAAGGTACTCACGCTGAGGGTCACAATGTGTGTTTGTGCCCAAGGCGGCCCTAACGCTTGGGCGTTGCCTCATGGGCCATGCCGTTTTCTCCTACACTGAAGGTTTGACTCACTGCCAGCAGCAAGGTTTCTTGCCATGGGGAAGGAGGGGTTCTGACTTGTGTATCAGGTTCCCCCTGTGCAGGGATTGGAGATAAGGTCTAGGTTCCGATGACTGAAAACCCAGGTTGGGAATGGATGGTGGCCTAAGGCAGTGGCGGGTCCAATGTGCTGGGTGTGCAGCCAGCTGTGTCGGTGTCTGTTGGAAGGTCTGGGCTCAGGCTATTTGCCTCAGAGCATCAGTGTTTATGGTAGCCTATGCAATTGGGGTGTTGCCGAGGGCCAAGCAGTTTGATCCTCATTTGGGGTTTCTGGGCAGCGCCATAGACAAGGTTTTTCTCCTGGGAGGCAGGCAGAGTGCTTCATTGTGGCCCCAGAATTCCCAGTAGGGAGGGCTTGTGGGCCTGGAGTGAGAGGACGGAAGTCTGAAAACACAAGCTAGGGTGAGGATTGGAGCCAAGGGCAGAGCAGGCCCATTCTGCAGAGGCTGAATCAAAATCTCCTGCATCTGAAGTCAGGCTGAGGATCAGACGTTTGCTGAGGCTGGAGTATGTGTCCATGATGGCACCTTCATGAAGCGGGGGCCTCATGAGGCCAAGGAAGTTTTCCCACGCTGAGTTTGGAGGTTGCCCCAAACCACAAGGTTTCCTTCTGCGGGACATTCGAGTCCTGTTGCATGGCTCCAGGACATACCATACGGAAGGACTGGAGAGCAGGGTTCGAAGGATGGATCCCTGTACAGCATGCCTCGCATTCCAATTGGCCATTAGCGATAAGATATGTTTGATCTGGGGCCTCTGGAACACGCGACCCAGGGGGCTGAGTTGAAATGGCCTCTCCTGAGGATGCGTCATAATGTTCGTTTGGGTCCATGGAGACCTTGGAATGTGCTGGTTGTTCAGTGGCCCTGCGGAACTCTCCTACCTGAAGGGTTTGATACATCCCCAGTAAGAAAGCTGCCCATGTGGAGACGAGAGATCCGCTGTTTGGTACCTCAGAAAAGCCCCATGTGCTGGTCTACGAAAACAGTCCTCTGAGAACGGACACATGGAACAAAGCTAAGGTTCATATTAGGGCCTGGGGGCCTGTCCATTTCAACCTTCTGTCTCTGGGGACACTGTCTGAGAGTCTAAGTGGAGATAGTTGCTCCGCTGGTGTCAGAGAGCCCCTCTTAGTCCAGGGTGGCCTACACTATTGATGTCCTCAGGGGCCTTGGAGCTTTTCCCTAACCTGTAGGGTTGTGGTCAATGGATTGGGCACACTTTCCTTGGAGAGGGCAGGCACAAACTTTCGCTGTGGCTCCAGAGGCCCTAGCCTGGAGGTGTGTGGGTCCAGGCTGTGGGCACAGAAGTCTTAAAACACAAAGTCAGCTTATGAGTGGCGCCTAGGGTATGGCAGGCCGGAGGTACAGCCCGAGAGAGAACTCCTGGGCCTCTGAAACAAGGGCGAGTGGGAGTCGTTCCTTCAGGCTTTTGTCTCTGGATGTTGTGTCCGGGATAGCCGTGGATTGGAGCGGTGGCCTCAGGTACTGTGGACGATTATCCCTCTCTGGGGATTTGTCCCAGCTCCCAAGAGTTTGGGGTCATTTTGTGGGAAGGGTGGAGTCGTGTTGTCTGGCTCATGTGTCTCTCCAAGAAAGGGATTCCAGATCAGAGCCCCAGGTACGGGCGGGGCGACTGGAAATCTCAAACCCTGGTGAGGATTGGGTGCATAGGGGCTTGGCAAGCCCCATATGCGGGCTCTTTGTCCAGGCCCTGACAGGCCTTTCTTTGACATGGGGCTCATGCTAGGGTCACAGTGTGAATTTGTTCCCAATCAGCACTCAAGTGCTGCTTGGGCACTACCTAAAGTGTTTGATACATCCCCAGTAAGAAAGCTCCCCATTTGGAGACGAGAGGAGTTCTGTTCAGTGCCTCAGGAAAGCCCCATATCCTGTTCTTCGAACCAAACCTCTGAGGAGTAACACCTGGAACCCAAAGCAAGAGTTTAGATTATGGCCTAAGGGCCTGTCCGGCTCAACTTTCTATCTCTGTTGACATCTGTGTGCATGCCTTCGTGGAGGTAGCTGCTCAGCTTGTGTCCGAATGCCCCTGTGTGTCCAGGGAGGCTCCCAGTAGTGGGATGTCCTCGGGGGCCTTGAGGTTTCTCATATTCTGGAAGTGTGTGTCCAAAGGAATGGACACAGTTTCCCAGGAGAGAGCAGGCACGGTCCTGTTGTATGGCTCCAGAGGACCCAGCCTAGAGGCTGTGTTTGCCAGGGCTGTGGGGACTGATGTCTGAAAAAGCAAACTTGGCTCAGGAAGGGGCCAATGTAATGGCAGGCCTGATCTCCAGTCCGTGAGGGGAGATTCTCTGAATATCAAAGGAGGGCAAGTGGGTGGCAGTTGCTCAGGCTTTTGTCTCTGGGTGTTGCGTTCACAGTGTCCGGTCAGGGTAGGGGTTGCCTCAGGGGCCGAGGAATAGCCTTCCTCTCGGGGGATTGTCCAAGCTCCCAAGTGTTTGGGTTCATTCTGTGGGAAGTGAAGAGTACTGTTTTCTGCCAGAAAGAACCCCCCAGGAGAGGGACTCTAGAGCACAGCAGTGGGTTCCTTCAACTGGAATACACACCATCTAGTTAGTCCTGTGTGCCTATGGGCATGGCAGGGACTATATGCAGGAATTCGTCCCGAACCTGACAGGCCTTTCTTTGACATGGGGCTCATGCTAGGGTCATAGTGTGAATTTGTGCCCAAGCAGCACTCATGTTTTGGCGTGGCATCAGGGGCCATGAAGGGTTCCCCACGTGAAGGTGTGACTCCATGTGAAGAACAAGCATTACAGCCATGTGGAATACAGATTTCTGATTGTGATTCCGATACACAAACTCAGCTTTTTTGGGGGACGTCGGTATGGCAGGCCCAATATACAAACCATGAGAAGAACTCATGAAGATTTGAATATAGAGCGAGTCTGAGGCGCTTGCTCAGGCATTAGTCTCTGGAATTTGTATCAGCAATGGCCGTAGAATGTCGGGGATGCTTCATCGGCCATGGACGAATCTACCTCTATGAGGATTTCGCACGATTCCCAATTTTTTTTCGTCAAAATGTGGGATGGGAGAACTCCTTTCGTTTTGTTACCTCAGGTGTCCCACGAAAAGAGGAATTCCAAAGCAAAGCCGTGGGGAAGACTGAAGGGACCACCAGAACTATGGTCGTGGAATTTCTGCGTGACTTCATGGGAAATGGACGATTCTTACTCTCTGGTGGTTTGGCCCCGTCCAAAGAGTTTGGGGTCATTCTGTGGGCTGGAAGAAGTCCGTTTTTTTTGTTGTTGTTGTTGTTGTTGTTTTCTTTTTTAACCTCAGGTGTCCCACCAAATGAGGGATTCCAGAGTAGAGCCCTGGGGAGGGGCGAGTGGACAATCAGAAATCTGGTTAAAAATTGGGGCCTAGGAACATGTCAAGCCCATTATGACATCTAATGGTCCAGCCAAGGAGAGGACTTACTAGAGGAGAGGACTCATGCTGAGGGTCACAATGCATGTGTATGCCCTCGTTGCACTCAAGAATGGGCAGGGCCTCAGGGTGAATGCTGGTTTCTCCTACACTGAACGTTGGAAAACGTGCCAACCACAAGGGTTCTTGCCATGGGTAAGGAGGAGTTCTGATTTCTGCATAACATTCACCCCTGGGCAGTGATTGGAGATAAGGTCTCGGTTCTGAAGCCTGAAAACTGAGGTAGGGAAGAGATGATGACCTAAGGCCATGGCGGGTTTTATGTGCTCAGTGTGCGGTCAGCTTTCCGGGTGTTGGTCAGGAGGTCCGGGCTCAGGTTGTGTTCGACAGTGCATTAGTGCCCAGGTTAGACTATATAATTTGGGTAAGGTCGAGTGCTGTGTAGGTTTATCCTCATTTAAGGTGCCTGGGCAGCTCATGAGGCAATATTTTTTTTTTTCTAGAGGGCCGGGAGAGTGCTGCATTGTGGGTCCGGAATTGCCAAATTTTAGGACTTCGGGGCCAGGAGTTTGAGGACGGAAGTGTGAGAAGACAAGCTAGACATGGGTTTCAGGGCGAGGGCACGACAGGTAACCCCTGCAGATCTGAACCAATATCTCATGCTTCTGAAGTCAGAGCGAGGATTAGACGTTGGCTCAGGTTGGAGTTCCTGTGCATGACGGCCGCTTTATGAAGGGAGCAGAATCTCGGGGCCATTGAGGTTTTCCCACGTTGGGAGTTGTGGGATTCCCCCTTCAAGGATTCCTTCTGCGGGACAATTGAGACCTGTTGGACAGCTCCAGGACATCCCATATGGAATGACTCCAGAGCACCGTTCGCGGATGGATGCCTGGGAAGCCCGCCTCGCATTCCAATTGTCTCCTAACAACAAGACAGTTTTGATCTGATGGCTCTGCCGGAGCAACCGGGGTGGCTGAGTTGAAATGGACTTTCCTGATGATGGGTCCTAATGTGTTTTTGTGTCCATGAGGGCCTTGGAATGGGGCGGTGGCACCGGGACCCTGAAGTACTCTCCTAAGCTTTGGACATGGCTCCCATGCACAGGTTTCCTTGTGGAGACGAGATGAGTTCTGATGGGTGCCTCAGGAAAACCCCTATGCTCGTATTGGAATCAGGCTTTTGAGGACACATGCCTGTAACCCAAAGCAATGGATCCTATTATGGCCTAGGGTCCTGTCTGGTTCAATCTTCGTCTCTGGGGACATCCATCTATGGTATGAGTGGATGTCGATTATCAGCTGGTGTCAGACAGTCCTTGTTTGTTCCGGGCGACCTACACTATTGGGATGGCCTCAGGGACTTTGGAGGTTTCTCCTAATTTGTACAATTTTGGACCATGGAATGGGCAGAATTCCCATGGATTGGTAGGCAGAGTCCTAAAGTGTGGCTCCAGGCGTCCACCTGGAGCGTGTGTGGCCCAAGACTTTGAGGACAGAAGTCTGAAAACACAAACTCAGCTTAGGTTTGGGGACGTAGGTATGGCAGGCCCGATCAACAAACCATGAGAATAAAGGCCACTGAGTGGCCTTACTTGAGGACTGGGCTCAGCCTGAGGGTCACAATGTGTGTTTGTGACCAATGTGGCCCGCGAGCATGGGCGGGGCCTCATGGGCCACACTGGTTTCAACGACACTGAACGTTGGACAACATGCCAACCACAAGGTTTCTTGCCATGGGGAAGGAGTTCTGATTTCTGCATCACCTTCAACCTTGGGCAGTGATTGGAGATAAGGTCTAGGTTCTGAAACCTGAAAACCGAGGTTGGGAAGAGATGACGACCTAAGGCCATGGCGGCTCGATGTGCTCAGTGTGCGGCCAGCTGTCTGGGAGGGGCCAGGGGCTCCAGGCTCAGGCTGTGTCAGAAAGGGTATTAGTGACCTGGTCAGCCTATGTATTTGGGGTAATGCCAAGGTCGGTGCAGGTTGATCCTCATTTGGGGTTACTGGGTAGCCCCAGAGGACAAGTTTTTCTTCTGGAGGGCAGGCAGAGTGCTCCATTGTAGTTCTGGATTTCCAAATGGAGGGCTTGTGGGCCAGTAGTCTGACGACAAAAGTCTAAGAACACAAGCTAGGCTTAGGTTTCTTGGTGAGGCTATGGCAGGCACAATCTACAGACCTGAATCGAGATCTCGTGCATCTGAAGTCAGGGCGAGGATCAGACGATCGATCAGGTTGGAGTTTCTGTCCCTGATGGCCCCTTCATGAATGGGGGGGCATCACGAGGCCATGGGGGTTTTCCCACGATGGGAGTTGTGAGAAGCTCCAAACTGCAGAGCGTCTTCTGCAGGACAATTGAGACCTGTTGTTTGGCTCCAGGCCAATGATTCTGAGCAGGGTTCTAAGGATGGATGGCTGGGTAGCCCACCTTGCATTCCAATTGTCTCCTAGCAACAAGACAGGTTAGATCTCCTGGATCTGTGGGCAGCTACCGAGGATGCTGAGTTGAAATGCACACCCCTGGTGATGGGTCCTAATGTGCTTTTGTGTCTATGGAGACCTTGGAATGAAGCGGTGGCACTGGGGCCCTAAAGGGTTCTCCTAAACAGAGGCTTTGACACAGCTCCAACGTGCAAGTTTCCCATGTGTAGATGAGATGTTTTCTGATGGGTGAATTAAGAAATAGCTATATGCTGCTTTTGAAATCCAGGCTCTGAGGAGAGATGCCTGGAAATCAAAGCAATGGATCTGATTAGTGCCTAGGGGCCTGTTCTTTCCTTTTTACCTCTGGGGACATCTGTCTATGGGTCTGAGTGCAGGTAGGTGCTCATTTGGGCTCAGATTGCCCCTGTTTTTCCTGGGAAGCCACCACTTCTCAGATGGATCAGGGAATTTGGAGGTTTATCCTATTAGAAGGGTTGTGGCCATTGGAATGGGCTCAAACAATTCCCTTGGAGAAGGCAAGTACAGTCCTCAGGTTTGGCTCCAGGGGCCTGAGCCTGTAGGTTGTGTAGGCCAGGGCTGTTTAGACAGTTGTCTGAAAAGAAACTCAGCTTAGGTTTGGGGACGTAGGTATGGCAGGCCCGATCTACAAACCATGAGAAGAACTCTTCAGGATATGAAGAAAGTGCGAGTCTGAGTCGCTTGCTCAGGCTTTTGTCTCTGGATTTTTATCAGCGATGGCCGTGGAATGTCGGCCAGGCCTCATGGGCCATGGACGAATCTTCCTCTCTGAGGATTTGGCCCGATTCCCAATTGCTTTTCGTCAATCTGTGGGATGGGAGGACTCATTTCAGGTTTGTTACCTCAGGTGTACCACCAAAAGAGGAATTCCAAAGCAAAGCCGTGGGGAAGACTGAAGGGACAACCCGAAATATGGTTAAAAATTGGGGCCTAGGGGCATGGCAAGCCCAATATGCTATCTCTTCTTCCAGCCACTGAGTGGCCTTACTTGAGGACTGGGCTCAGCCTGAGGATCACAATGTGTGTTTGTGACCAATGTGGCCAGCGAGCATTGGCGGGGCCTCATGGGCCATACTGGTTTCAACGACACTGAACGTTGGACAACATGCCAACCACAAGGTTTCTTGCCATGGGGAAGGAGTTCTGATTTCTGCATCACCTTCAACCTTGGGCAGTGATTGGAGATAAGGTCTAGGTTCTGAAACCTGAAAACCGAGGTTGGGAAGAGAAGACGACCTAAGGCCATGGCGGCTGGATGTGCTCAGTGTGCGGCCAGCTGTCTGGGAGGAGCCAGGGGCTCCAGGCTCAGGCTGTGTCAGAAAGGGCATTAGTGCCCTGGTCAGCCTATGTATTTGGGGTACAGCCAAGGTCGGTGCAGGTTGATCCTCATTTGGGGTTACTGGGTAGCCCCAGAGGACAATGTTTTTCTTCTGGAGGGCCGGCAGAGTGCTGCATTGTAGTTCTGGATTGCCAAACTGGAGGGCTTGTGGGCCAGTAGTCTGACGACAAAAGTCTGAGAACACAAGCTAGGCTTAGGTTCCTGGGTGAGGCCATGCCAGGCACAATCTACAGACCTGAATCGAGATCTCGTGCATCTGAAGTCAGGGCGAGGATCAGACGATCCCTCAGGTTGGAGTTTCTGTCCCTGATGGCCCCTTCATGAATGGGGGGGGGGCATCACGAGGCCATGGGTGTTTTCCCACGATGGGAGTTGTGAGAAGCCGCAAACTGCAGAGAGTCTTCTGCAGGACAATTGAGACCTGTTGTTTGGCTCCAGGCCAATGATTCTGAGCAGGGTTCTAAGGATGGATGGCTGGGTAGCCCACCTCGCTTTCCAATTGTCTCCTAGCAACAAGACAGGTTAGAACTCCTGGATCTGTGGGGAGCTACCGAAAACGATGAGTTGAAATGGACACCCCTGGGGATGGGTCCTAACGTGCTTTTGTATCTATGGAGACCTTGGAATGAAGCGGTGGCACTGGGGCCCTAAAGGGTTCTCCTAAACAGAGGCTTTGACACAGCTCCAACGTGCAAATTTCCCATGTGTAGATGAGATGTTTTCTGATGGGTGAGTCAAGAAACAGCTATATGCTGCTTTTGAAATCCAGGCCTCTGAGGAGAGATGCCTGGAAACCAAAGCAATGGATCTGATTAGTGCCTAGGGGCCTGTTCTTTCCTTTTTACCTCTGGGGACATCTGTCTATGGGTCTGAGTGCAGGTAGGTGCTCAGTTGGGCTCAGATTGCCCCTGTTTTTCCTGGGAAGCCACCACTATTGAGATGGATCAGGGACTTTGGAGGTTTATCCTATAAGAAGGGTTGTGGCCATTGGAATGGGCACACACAATTCCCTTGGAGAGGGCAAGTACAGTCCTCAGCTTTGGCTCCAGGGGCCCGAGCCTGTAGGTTGTGTAGGCCAGGGCTGTTTGGACAGTTGTCTGAAAACACAAACTCGGCTTATGTTTCGGGTCATAGGTATGGCAGGACTGATCTAGAGACCATGAGGAGAACTCTTCGGGATTTGAAAGAAGGGCGAATGAGGCTCCTGCTCAAGTTTTTTTCTCTTGATATCGTGTCACTCATGGTCGTGGAATTTCTGGGTGACTTCATGGGAAATGGACGAGTCTTACTCTCTGGTGGTGTGGCCCCGTCCAAAGAGTTTAAGGTCATTCTCTGGGCTGGAAGAAGTCCGTTTTTTTTTTTTGTTGTTGTTGTTGTTTTCTTTTTTAACCTCAGGTGTCCCACCAAATGAGGGATTCCAGAGTAGAACCCTGGGGAGGGGGGCCTGGACAATCAGAAATCTGGTTAAAAATTGGGGCCTAGGGACATGTCAAGCCCATTATGACATCAAATGGTTCAGCCACTGAGAGGACTTACAAGAGGACAGGACTCATGCTGAGGGTCACAATGCGTGTGTAAATCCTCGTCGCACTCAAGAATGGGCGGGGCCTCAGGGTGAATGCTGGTTTCTCCTACACTGAACGTGCCAACCAGAAGGATTCTTGCCATGGGTAAGGAGGAGTTCTGATTTCTGCATCACACTCACCCCTGGACAGTGATAGGTGATAAGGTCTCGGTTCTGAAGCCTGAAAACTGAGGTAGGGAAGAGATGATGACCTATGGCCATGGCGGGTTTTTTGTGTTCAGTGTGCGGTCAGCTTTCTGGGTGTTGGTCAGGAGGTCCAGGCTCAGGTTGTGTTCGACAGTGCATTAGTGCCCAGGTTAGACTATATAATTTGGTTAAAGTCGAGTGCTGTGTAGGTTTACCCTCATTTAAGGTGCCTGGGCAGCTCATGAGGCAATAATTTTTTTTCTAGAGGGCAGGCAGAGTGCTGCATTGCGGGTCCGGAATTGCCAAACTTGAGGGCTTCGGGGCCAGGAGTGTGAGGACGGAAGTCTGAGAAGACAAGCTAGACTTGGGTTTCAGGGCGAGGGCACGGCAGGTACCCCCTGCAGATCTGAACCACTATCTCATGCTTCTGAAGTCAGGGCGAGGATCAGACATTGGCTCAGGTTGGAGTTCCTGTGAATGACGGCCGCTTTATGAAGGGAGCGGAATCTGGGGGCCATTGAGGTTTTCCCACGTTGGGAGTTGTGGGATGCCCCCTTCAAGGATTCCTTCTGCGGGACAATTGAGACCTGTTGGACAGCTCCAGGACATCCCATATGGAATGACTCCAGAGCACCGTTCGCAGTTGGATGCCTGGGAAGCCCGCCTCGCATTCCAATTGTCTCCTAACAACAAGACAGTTTTGATCCGCTGGCTTGCCTGAGCAACTGGGGTGGCTGAGTTGAAATGGACTTTCCTGAGGATGGGTCCTAATGTGTTTTTGTGTCCATGAGGGCCTTGGAATGGGGCGGTGGCACCGGGACCCTGAAGTACTCTCCTAAGCTTTGGACATGGCTCCCAAGCACAGGTTTCCTTGTGGAGACGAGATGAGTTCTGATGGGTGCCTCAGGAAAACCCCTATGCTCGTATTGGAATCAGGCTTTTGAGGACACATGCCTGTAACACAAAGCAATGGATCCTATTATGGCCTAGGGTCCTGTCCGGTTCAAACTTCGTCTCTGGGGACATCCATCTATGGTATGAGTGGATGTCGATTATCAGCTGGTGTCAGACAGTCCTTGTTTGTTCCGGGCGACCTACACTATTGGGATGGCCTCAGGGACTTTGGAGGTTTCTCCTAATTTGTACGATTTTGGACCATGGAATGGGCAGAATTCCCATGGATTGGTAGGCAGAGTCCTAATGTGTGGCTCCAGGCGCCTGGCCTGGAGCGTGTGTGGCCCAAGATTTTGAGGACAGAAGTCTGAAAACACAAACTCAGCTTAGGTTTGGGGACGTATGTATGGCAGGCCCGATCGACAAACCATGAGAAGAAATCTTCAGGATATGAAGAAAGTGCGAGTCTGAGGCGCTTGCTCAGGCTTTTGTCTCTGGATTTTGTATCAGCGATGGCCGAGGAATGTCGGGGAGGCCTCATGGGCCATGGACGAATCTTCCTCTCTGAGGATTTGGCCCGATTCCCAATTGCTTTTCGTCAAACTGTGGGATGGGAGGACTCATTTCAGGTTTGTTACCTCAGGTGACCCACCAAAAGAGGAATTCCAAAGCCAAGCCGTGGGGAAGACTGAAGGGACAACCCGAACTATGGTTAAAAATTGGGCCTAGGGGCATGGCAAGCCCAATATGCTATCTCTTCATCCAGCCACTGAGTGGCCTTACTTGAGGACTGGGCTCAGCCTGAGGGTCACAATGTGTGTTTGTGACCAATGTGGCCCGCGAGCATGGGCGGGGCCTCATGGGCCACACTGGTTTCAACGACACTGAACGTTGGACAACATGCCAACCACAAGGTTTCTTGCCATGGGGAAGGAGTTCTGATTTCTGCATCACCTTCAACCTTGGGCAGTGATTGGAGATAAGGTCTAGGTTCTGAAACCTGAAAACCGAGGTTGGGAAGAGATGACGACCTAAGGCCATGGCGGCTCGATGTGCTCAGTGTGCGGCCAGCTGTCTGGGAGGGGCCAGGGGCTCCAGGCTCAGGCTGTGTCAGAAAGGGCATTAGTGCCCTGGTCAGCCTATGTATTTGGGGTACAGCCAAGGTCGGTGCAGGTTGATCCTCATTTGGGGTTACTTGGTAGCCCCAGAGGACAATGTTTTTCTTCTGGAGGGCCGGCAGAGTGCTGCATTGTAGTTCTGGATTGCCAAACTGGAGGGATTGTGGGCAAGTAGTCTGACGACAAAAGTCTGAGAACACAAGCTAGGCTTAGGTTTCTGGGTGAGGCCATGGCAGGCACAATCTACAGACCTGAATCGAGATCTCGTGCATCTGAAGTCAGGGCGAGGATCAGACGATCGCTCAGGTTGGAGTTTCTGTCCCTGATGGCCCCTTCATGAATGGGGGGGGCATCACGAGGCCATGGGTGTTTTCCCACGATGGGAGTTGTGAGAAGCTGCAAATTGCAGAGAGTTTTCTGCAGGACAATTGAGACCTGTCGTTTCGCTCCAGGCCAATGATTCTGAGCAGGGTTCTAAGGATGGATGGATGGGTAGCCCACCTCGCATTCCAATTGTCTCCTAGCAACAAGACAGGTTAGATCTCCTGGATCTGTGGGGAGCAACCGAAAACGCTGAGTTGAAATGGACACCCCTGGGGATGGGTCCTAACGTGCTTTTGTATCTATGGAGACCTTGGAATGAAGCGGTGGCACTGGGGCCCTAAAGGGTTCTCCTAAACAGAGGCTTTGACACAGCTCCAACGTGCAAATTTCCCATGTGTAGATGAGATGTTTTCTGATGGGTGAGTCAAGAAACAGCTATATGCTGCTTTTGAAATCCAGGCCTTTGAGGAGAGATGCCTGGAAACCAAAGCAATGGATCTGATTAGTGCCTAGGGGCCTTTTCTTTCCTTTTTACCTCTGGGGACATCTGTCTATGGGTCTGAGTGCAGGTAGGTGCTCACTTGGGCTCAGATTGCCCCTGTTTTTCCTAGGAAGCCACCACTATTGAGATGGAGCAGGGACTTTGGAGGTTTATCCTATTAGAAGGGTTGTGGTCATTGGAATGGGCACACACAATTCCCTTGGAGAGGGCAAGTACAGTCCTCAGGTTTGGCTCCAGGGGCCCGAGACTGTAGGTTGTGTAGGCCAGGGCTGTTTGGACAGTTGTCTGAAAACACAAACTCGGCTTAGGTTTGGGGACGTATGTATGGCAGGCCCGATCGACAAACCATGAGAAGAAATCTTCAGGATATGAAGAAAGTGCGAGTCTGAGGCGCTTGCTCAGGCTTTTGTCTCTGGATTTTGTATCAGCGATGGCCGTGGAATGTCGGGGAGGCCTCATGGGCCATGGACGGATCTTCCTCTCTGAGGATTTGGCCCGATTCCCAATTGCTTTTCGTCAAACTGTGGGATGGGAGGACTCATTTCAGGTTTGTTACCTCAGGTGTCCCACCAAAAGAGGAATTCCAAAGCCAAGCCGTGGGGAAGACTGAAGGGACAACCCGAACTATGGTTAAAAATTGGGGCCTAGGGGCATGGCAAGCCCAATATGCTATCTCTTCATCCAGCCACTGAGTGGCCTTACTTGAGGACTGGGCTCAGCCTGAGGGTCACAATGTGTGTTTGTGACCAATGTGGCCCGCGAGCATGGGCGGGGCCTCATGGGCCACACTGCTTTCAACTACACTGAACGTTGGACAACATGCCAACCACAAGGTTTCTTGCCATGGGGAAGGAGTTCTGATTTCTGCATCACCTTCAACCTTGGGCAGTGATTGGAGATAAGGTCTAGGTTCTGAAACCTGAAAACCGAGGTTGGGAAGAGATGACGACCTAAGGCCATGGCGGCTCGATGTGCTCAGTGTGCGGCCAGCTGTCTGGGAGGGGCCAGGGGCTCCAGGCTCAGGCTGTGTCAGAAAGGGCATTAGTGACCTGGTCAGCCTATGTATTTGGGGTACAGCCAAGGTCGGTGCAGGTTGATCCTCATTTGGGGTTACTGGGTAGCCCCAGAGGACAATGTTTTTCTTCTGGAGGGCCGGCAGAGTGCTGCATTGTAGTTCTGGATTGCCAAACTGGAGGGCTTGTGGGCAAGTAGTCTGAGGACAAAAGTGTGAGAACCCAAGCTAGGCTTAGGTTTCTGGGTGAGGCCATGGCAGGCACAATCTACAGACCTGAATCGAGATCTCGTGCATCTGAAGTCAGGGCGAGGATCAGACGATCGCTCAGGTTGGAGTTTCTGTCCCTGATGGCCCCTTCATGAATGGGGGGGGGCATCATGAGGCCATGGGTGTTTTCCCACGATGGGAATTGTGAGAAGCTGCAAACTGCAGAGAGTCTTCTGCAGGACAATTGAGACCTGTTGCTTGGATCCAGGCCAATGATTTTGAGCAGGGTTCTAAGGATGGATGGCTGGGTAGCCCACCTCGCATTCCAATTGTCTCCTAGCAACAAGACAGGTTAGATCTCCTGGATCTGTGGGAAGCAACCGAAAACGCTGAGTTGAAATGGACACCCCTGGGGATGGGTCCTAACGTGCTTTTGTATCTATGGAGACCTTGGAATGAAGCGGTGCCACTGGGGCCCTAAAGAGTTCTCCTATACAGAGGCTTTGACACAGCTCCAACGTGCAAATTTCGCATGTGTAGATGAGATGTTTTCTGATGGGGGAGTCAAGAAACAGCTATATGCTGCTTTTGAAATCCAGGCCTCTGAGGAGAGATGCCTGGAAACCAAAGCAATGGATCTGATTAGTGCCTAGGGGCCTGTTCTTTCCTTTTTACCTCTGGGGACATCTGTCTATGGGTCTGAGTGCAGGTAGGTGCTCAGTTGGGCTCAGATTGCCCCTGTTTTTCCTGGGAAGCCACCACTATTGAGATGGAGCAGGGACTTTGGAGGTTTATCCTATTAGAAGGGTTGTGCCCATTGGAATGGGCACACACAATTCCCTAGGAGAGGGCAAGTACAGTCCTCAGGTTTGGCTCCAGGGTCCCGAGCCTGTAGGTTGTGTAGCCCAGGGCTGTTTGGACAGTTGTCTGAAAACACAAACTCGGCTTATGTTCGGGTCATAGGTATGGCAGGACTGATCTACAGATCATGAGGAGAACTCTTCGGGATTTGAAAGAAGGGCGAGTGTAAGGCTCCTGCTCAAGTTTTTGTCTCTGGATATCGTGTCACTCATGGTCGTGGAATTTCTGGGTGACTTCATGGGAAATGGACGAGTCTTACTCTCTGGTGGTTTGGACCCGTCCAAAGAGTTTGGGGTCATTCTGTGGGCTGGAAGAAGTCCGTTTTTTTTTGTTGTTGTTGTTGCTGTTTTCTTTTTTAACCTCAGGTGTCCCACCAAATGATGGATTCCAGAGTAGAGCCCTGGGGAGGGGCGCCGGGACAATCAGAAATCTGGTTAAAAATTGGGGCCTAGGGACATGTCAAGCCCATTATGACATCAAATGGTTCAGCCACTGAGAGGACTTACTAGAGGACAGGACTCATGCTGAGGGTCACAATGCGTGTGTATGCCCTCATCACACTCAAGAATGGGCGGGGCCTCAGGGTGAATGCTGGTTTCTCCTACACTGAACGTGCCAACCACAAGGATTCTTGCCATGGGTAAGGAGGAGTTCTGATTTCTGCATCACACTCACCCCTGGGCAGTGATTGGAGATAAGGTCTCGGTTCTGAAGCCTGAAAACTGAGGTAGGGAAGAGATGATGACCTAAGGCCATGGCGGGTTTTATGTGTTCAGTGTGCGGTCAGCCTTCTGGCTGTTGGTCAGGAGGTCCGGGCTCAGGTTGTGTTCGACAGTGCATTAGTGCCCAGGTTAGACTATATAATTTGGTTAAAGTCGAGTTCTGTGTAGGTTTACCCTCATTTAAGGTGCCTGGGTAGCTCATGAGGCAATAATTTTTTTTCTAGAGGGCAGGCAGAGTGCTGCATTGTGGGTCCGGAATTGCCAAACTTGAGGGCTTCGGGGCCAGGAGTGTGAGGACGGAAGTCTGAGAAGACAAGCTAGACTTGGGTTTCAGGGCGAGGGCACGGCAGGTACCCCCTGCAGATCTGAACCAATATCTCATGCATCTCAAGTCAGAGCGAGGATCAGACGTTGGCTCAGGTTGGAGTTTCTGAGCATGACGGCCGCTTCATGAAAAGAGCGGAATCTCGAGGCCATTGAGGTTTTCCCACGTTGGGAGTTGTGGGATCCCCCCTTCAAGGATTCCTTCTGCGGGACAATTGAGACCTGTTGGACAGCTCCAGGACATCCCATATGGAATGACTACAGAGCACCGTTCGCGGATGGATGCCTGGGAAGCCCGCCTTGCATTCCAATTGTCTCCTAGCAACAAGACAGTTTAGATCTGATGGCTCTGCCGGAGCAACCGGGGTGGCAGAGTTGAAATGGACTTTCCTGAGGATGGGTCTTAATGTGATTTTGTGTCCATGAGGGCCTTGGAATGGGGCGGTGGCACCGGGACCCTTAAGTACTCTCCTAAGCTTTGGACATGGCTCCCATGCACAGGTTTCCTTGTGGAGAGGAGATGAGTTCTGATGGGTGCCTCAGGAAAACCCCTATGCTCGTATTGGAATCAGGCTTTTGAGGACACATGCCTATAACCCAAAGCAATGGATCCTATTATGGCCTAGGGTCCTGTCTGGTTCAATCTTCTTCTCTGGGGACATCCATCTATGGTATGAATGGAGGGCGATTATCAGCTGGTGTCAGACAGCCCTTGTTTGTTCCGGGCGAACTACACTATTGGGATGGCCTCAGGGACTTTGGAGGTTTCTCCTAATTTGTACTATTTTGGACCATGTAATCGGCAGAATTCCTATGGATTGGTAGGCAGAGTCCTAATGTGTGGCTCCAGGGGACCAGCCTGTAGGGTGTTTGGCCCAAGACTTTGAGGACAGAAGTCTGAAAACAAAAACTCAGCTTAAATTTGGGGACGTAGGTATGGCAGGCCCGATCTACAAACCATGAGAAGAACTCTACAGGATATGAAGAAAGTGCTAGTCTGAGGCGCTTGCTCAGGCTTTTGTCTCTGGATTTTGTATCAGCGATGGCCGTGGAATGTAGGGGAGGCCTCATGGGCCATGGCCGAATCTTCCTCTCTGAGGATTTGGCCCGATTCCCAATTGCTTTTCGTCAATCTTTGGGATGGGAGGACTCATTTCAGTTTTGTTACCTCAGGTGTCCCACCAAAAGAGGAATTCCAAAGCCAAGCCGTGGGGAAGACTGAAGGGAAAACACGAACTATGGTTAAAAATTGGGGCCTAGGGGCATGGCAAGCCCAATATGCTATCTCTTCATCCAGCCACTGAGCGGCCTTACTTGAGGACTGGGCTCAGCCTGAGCGTCACAATGTGTGTTTGTGACCAATGTGGCCCGCGAGCATGGGCGGGGCCTCATGGGCCACACTGGTTTCAACGACACTGAACGTTGGACAACATGCCAACCACAAGGTTTCTTGCCATGGGGAAGGAGTTCTGATTTCTGCATCACCTTCAACCTTGGGCAGTGATTGGAGATAAGGTCTAGGTTCTGAAACCTGAAAACCGAGGTTGGGAAGAGATGACGACCTAAGGCCATGGCGGCTCGATGTGCTCAGTGTGCGGCCAGCTGTCTGGGAGGGGCCAGGGGCTCCAGGCTCAGGCTGTGTCAGAAAGGGCATTAGTGCCCTGGTCAGCCTATGTATTTGGGGTACAGCCAAGGTCGGTGCAGGTTGATCCTCATTTGGGGTTACTTGGTAGCCCCAGAGGACAATGTTTTTCTTCTGGAGGGCCGGCAGAGTGCTGCATTGTAGTTCTGGATTGCCAAACTGGAGGGATTGTGGGCAAGTAGTCTGACGACAAAAGTCTGAGAACACAAGCTAGGCTTAGGTTTCTGGGTGAGGCCATGGCAGGCACAATCTACAGACCTGAATCGAGATCTCGTGCATCTGAAGTCAGGGCGAGGATCAGACGATCGCTCAGGTTGGAGTTTCTGTCCCTGATGGCCCCTTCATGAATGGGGGGGGCATCACGAGGCCATGGGTGTTTTCCCACGATGGGAGTTGTGAGAAGCTGCAAATTGCAGAGAGTTTTCTGCAGGACAATTGAGACCTGTCGTTTCGCTCCAGGCCAATGATTCTGAGCAGGGTTCTAAGGATGGATGGATGGGTAGCCCACCTCGCATTCCAATTGTCTCCTAGCAACAAGACAGGTTAGATCTCCTGGATCTGTGGGGAGCAACCGAAAACGCTGAGTTGAAATGGACACCCCTGGGGATGGGTCCTAACGTGCTTTTGTATCTATGGAGACCTTGGAATGAAGCGGTGGCACTGGGGCCCTAAAGGGTTCTCCTAAACAGAGGCTTTGACACAGCTCCAACGTGCAAATTTCCCATGTGTAGATGAGATGTTTTCTGATGGGTGAGTCAAGAAACAGCTATATGCTGCTTTTGAAATCCAGGCCTTTGAGGAGAGATGCCTGGAAACCAAAGCAATGGATCTGATTAGTGCCTAGGGGCCTTTTCTTTCCTTTTTACCTCTGGGGACATCTGTCTATGGGTCTGAGTGCAGGTAGGTGCTCACTTGGGCTCAGATTGCCCCTGTTTTTCCTAGGAAGCCACCACTATTGAGATGGAGCAGGGACTTTGGAGGTTTATCCTATTAGAAGGGTTGTGGTCATTGGAATGGGCACACACAATTCCCTTGGAGAGGGCAAGTACAGTCCTCAGGTTTGGCTCCAGGGGCCCGAGACTGTAGGTTGTGTAGGCCAGGGCTGTTTGGACAGTTGTCTGAAAACACAAACTCGGCTTAGGTTTGGGGACGTATGTATGGCAGGCCCGATCGACAAACCATGAGAAGAAATCTTCAGGATATGAAGAAAGTGCGAGTCTGAGGCGCTTGCTCAGGCTTTTGTCTCTGGATTTTGTATCAGCGATGGCCGTGGAATGTCGGGGAGGCCTCATGGGCCATGGACGGATCTTCCTCTCTGAGGATTTGGCCCGATTCCCAATTGCTTTTCGTCAAACTGTGGGATGGGAGGACTCATTTCAGGTTTGTTACCTCAGGTGTCCCACCAAAAGAGGAATTCCAAAGCCAAGCTGTGGGGAAGACTGAAGGGACAACCCGAACTATGGTTAAAAATTGGGGCCTAGGGGCATGGCAAGCCCAATATGCTATCTCTTCATCCAGCCACTGAGTGGCCTTACTTGAGGACTGGGCTCAGCCTGAGGATCACAATGTGTGTTTGTGACCAATGTGGCCCGCGAGCATGGGCGGGGCCTCATGGGCCACACTGCTTTCAACTACACTGAACGTTGGACAACATGCCAACCACAAGGTTTCTTGCCATGGGGAAGGAGTTCTGATTTCTGCATCACCTTCAACCTTGGGCAGTGATTAGAGATAAGGTCTAGGTTCTGAAACCTGAAAACCGAGGTTGGGAAGAGATGACGACCTAAGGCCATGGCGGCTCGATGTGCTCAGTGTGCGGCCAGCTGTCTGGGAGGGGCCAGGGGCTCCAGGCTCAGGCTGTGTCAGAAAGGGCATTAGTGACCTGGTCAGCCTATGTATTTGGGGTAATGCCAAGGTCGGTGCAGGTTGATCCTCATTTGGGGTTACTGGGTAGCCCCAGAGGACAATGTTTTTCTTCTGGAGGGCCGGCAGAGTGCTGCATTGTAGTTCTGGATTGCCAAACTGGAGGGCTTGTGGGCAAGTAGTCTGAGGACAAAAGTGTGAGAACCCAAGCTAGGCTTAGGTTTCTGGGTGAGGCCATGGCAGGCACAATCTACAGACCTGAATCGAGATCTCGTGCATCTGAAGTCAGGGCGAGGATCAGACGATCGCTCAGGTTGGAGTTTCTGTCCCTGATGGCCCCTTCATGAATGGGGGGGGGGCATCATGAGGCCATGGGTGTTTTCCCACGATGGGAATTGTGAGAAGCTGCAAACTGCAGAGAGTCTTCTGCAGGACAATTGAGACCTGTTGCTTGGATCCAGGCCAATGATTTTGAGCAGGGTTCTAAGGATGGATGGCTGGGTAGCCCACATCGCATTCCAATTGTCTCCTAGCAACAAGACAGGTTAGATCTCCTGGATCTGTGGGAAGCAACCGAAAACGCTGAGTTGAAATGGACACCCCTGGGGATGGGTCCTAACGTGCTTTTGTATCTATGGAGACCTTGGAATGAAGCGGTGCCACTGGGGCCCTAAAGAGTTCTCCTATACAGAGGCTTTGACACAGCTCCAACGTGCAAATTTCGCATGTGTAGATGAGATGTTTTCTGATGGGGGAGTCAAGAAACAGCTATATGCTGCTTTTGAAATCCAGGCCTCTGAGGAGAGATGCCTGGAAACCAAAGCAATGGATCTGATTAGTGCCTAGGGGCCTGTTCTTTCCTTTTTACCTCTGGGGACATCTGTCTATGGGTCTGAGTGCAGGTAGGTGCTCAGTTGGGCTCAGATTGCCCCTGTTTTTCCTGGGAAGCCACCACTATTGAGATGGAGCAGGGACTTTGGAGGTTTATCCTATTAGAAGGGTTGTGGCCATTGGAATGGGCACACACAATTCCCTTGGAGAGGGCAAGTACAGTCCTCAGGTTTGGCTCCAGGGTCCCGAGCCTGTAGGTTGTGTAGCCCAGGGCTGTTTGGACAGTTGTCTGAAAACACAAACTCGGCTTATGTTCGGGTCATAGGTATGGCAGGACTGATCTACAGATCATGAGGAGAACTCTTCGGGATTTGAAAGAAGGGCGAGTGTAAGGCTCCTGCTCAAGTTTTTGTCTCTGGATATCGTGTCACTCATGGTCGTGGAATTTCTGGGTGACTTCATGGGAAATGGACGAGTCTTACTCTCTGGTGGTTTGGACCCGTCCAAAGAGTTTGGGGTCATTCTGTGGGCTGGAAGAAGTCCGTTTTTTTTTGTTGTTGTTGTTGCTGTTTTCTTTTTTAACCTCAGGTGTCCCACCAAATGATGGATTCCAGAGTAGAGCCCTGGGGAGGGGCGCCGGGACAATCAGAAATCTGGTTAAAAATTGGGGCCTAGGGACATGTCAAGCCCATTATGACATCAAATGGTTCAGCCACTGAGAGGACTTACTAGAGGACAGGACTCATGCTGAGGGTCACAATGCGTGTGTATGCCCTCATCACACTCAAGAATGGGCGGGGCCTCAGGGTGAATGCTGGTTTCTCCTACACTGAACGTGCCAACCACAAGGATTCTTGCCATGGGTAAGGAGGAGTTCTGATTTCTGCATCACACTCACCCCTGGGCAGTGATTGGAGATAAGGTCTCGGTTCTGAAGCCTGAAAACTGAGGTAGGGAAGAGATGATGACCTAAGGCCATGGCGGGTTTTATGTGTTCAGTGTGCGGTCAGCCTTCTGGCTGTTGGTCAGGAGGTCCGGGCTCAGGTTGTGTTCGACAGTGCATAAGTGCCCAGGTTAGACTATATAATTTGGTTAAAGTCGAGTTCTGTGTAGGTTTACCCTCATTTAAGGTGCCTGGGTAGCTCATGAGGCAATAATTTTTTTTTTCTAGAGGGCAGGCAGAGTGCTGCATTGTGGGTCCGGAATTGCCAAACTTGAGGGCTTCGGGGCCAGGAGTGTGAGGACGGAAGTCTGAGAAGACAAGCTAGACTTGGGTTTCAGGGCGAGGGCACGGCAGGTACCCCCTGCAGATCTGAACCAATATCTCATGCATCTCAAGTCAGAGCGAGGATCAGACGTTGGCTCAGGTTGGAGTTTCTGAGCATGACGGCCGCTTCATGAAAAGAGCGGAATCTCGAGGCCATTGAGGTTTTCCCACGTTGGGAGTTGTGGGATCCCCCCTTCAAGGATTCCTTCTGCGGGACAATTGAGACCTGTTGGACAGCTCCAGGACATCCCATATGGAATGACTACAGAGCACCGTTCGCGGATGGATGCCTGGGAAGCCCGCCTTGCATTCCAATTGTCTCCTAGCAACAAGACAGTTTAGATCTGATGGCTCTGCCGGAGCAACCGGGGTGGCAGAGTTGAAATGGACTTTCCTGAGGATGGGTCTTAATGTGATTTTGTGTCCATGAGGGCCTTGGAATGGGGCGGTGGCACCGGGACCCTTAAGTACTCTCCTAAGCTTTGGACATGGCTCCCATGCACAGGTTTCCTTGTGGAGAGGAGATGAGTTCTGATGGGTGCCTCAGGAAAACCCCTATGCTCGTATTGGAATCAGGCTTTTGAGGACACATGCCTATAACCCAAAGCAATGGATCCTATTATGGCCTAGGGTCCTGTCTGGTTCAATCTTCTTCTCTGGGGACATCCATCTATGGTATGAATGGAGGGCGATTATCAGCTGGTGTCAGACAGCCCTTGTTTGTTCCGGGCGAACTACACTATTGGGATGGCCTCAGGGACTTTGGAGGTTTCTCCTAATTTGTACTATTTTGGACCATGTAATCGGCAGAATTCCCATGGATTGGTAGGCAGAGTCCTAATGTGTGGCTCCAGGGGACCAGCCTGTAGGGTGTTTGGCCCAAGACTTTGAGGACAGAAGTCTGAAAACAAAAACTCAGCTTAAATTTGGGGACGTAGGTATGGCAGGCCCGATCTACAAACCATGAGAAGAACTCTACAGGATATGAAGAAAGTGCTAGTCTGAGGCGCTTGCTCAGGCTTTTGTCTCTGGATTTTGTATCAGCGATGGCCGTGGAATGTAGGGGAGGCCTCATGGGCCATGGCCGAATCTTCCTCTCTGAGGATTTGTCCCGATTCCCAATTGCTTTTCGTCAATCTTTGGGATGGGAGGACTCATTTCAGTTTTGTTACCTCAGGTGTCCCACCAAAAGAGGAATTCCAAAGCCAAGCCGTGGGGAAGACTGAAGGGAAAACCCGAACTATGGTTAAAAATTGGGGCCTAGGGGCATGGCAAGCCCAATATGCTATCTCTTCATCCAGCCACTGAGCGGCCTTACTTGAGGACTGGGCTCAGCCTGAGCGTCACAATGTGTGTTTGTGACCAATGTGGCCCGCGAGCATGGGCGGGGCCTCATGGGCCACACTGCTTTCAACTACACTGAACGTTGGACAACAAGCCAACCACAAGGTTTCTTGCCATGGGAAGGAGTTCTGATTTCTGCATCACCTTCAACCCTGGGCAGTGATTGGAGATAAGGTCTAGGTTCTGAAACCTGAAAACCGAGGTTAGGAAGAGATGACGACCTAAGGCCATGGCGGCTGGATGTGCTCAGTGTGCGGCCAGCTGTCTGGGAGGGGCCAGGGGCTCCAGGCTCAGGCTGTGTCAGAAAGGGCATTAGTGACCTGGTCAGCCTATGTATTTGGGGTAATGCCAAGGTCGGTGCAGGTAGATCCTCATTTGGGGTTACTGGGTAGCCCCAGAGGACAATGTTTTTCTTCTGGAGGGCAGGCAGAGTGCTCCATTGTAGTTCTGGATTTCCAAATGGAGGGCTTGTGGGAGAGTAGTCTGACGACAAAAGTCTGAGAACACAAGCTAGGCTTAGGTTTCTTGGTGAGGCTATGGCTGGCACAATATACAGACCTGAATCGAGATCTCGTGCATCTGAAGTCAGGGCGAGGATCAGTCGATCGCTCAGGTTGGAGTTTCTGTCCCTGATGGCCCCTTCATGAATGGGGGGGCATCACGAGGCCATGGGTGTTTTCCCACGATGGGAGTTGTGAGAAGCTCCAAACTGCAGAGAGTCTTCTGCAGGACAATTGAGACCTGTTGTTTGGCTCCAGGCCAATGATTCTGAGCAGGGTTCTAAGGATGGATGGCTGGGTAGCCCACCTCGCATTCCAATTGTCTCCTAGCAACAAGACAGGTTAGATCTCCTGGATCTGTGGGCAGCTACCGAGGATGCTGAGTTGAAATGGACACCCCTGGTGATGGGTCCTAATGTGCTTTTGTGTCTATGGAGACCTTGGAATGAAGCGGTGGCACTGGGGCGCTAAAGGGTTCTCCTAAACAGAGGCTTTGACACAGCTCCAACGTGCAAGTTTCCCATGTGTAGATGAGATGTTTTCTGATGGGTGAATTAAGAAACAGCTATATGCTCTTTTGAAATCCAGGCTCTGAGGAGAGATGCCTGGAAACCAAAGCATTGGATCTGATTAGTGCCTGTTCTTTCCTTTTTACCTCTGGGGACATCTGTCTATGGGTCTGAGTGCAGGTAGGTGCTCATTTGGGCTCAGATTTCCCCTGTTTTTCCTGGGAAGCCACCACTTTTCAGATGGATCAGGGACTTTGGAGGTTTATCCTATGAGAAGGGTTGTGGCCATTGGAATGGGCACAAACAATTCCCTTGGAGAGGGCAAGTACAGTCCTCAGGTTTGACTCCAGGGGCCTGAGCCTGTAGGTTGTGTAGGCCAGGGCTGTTTAGACAGTTGTCTGAAAACAAACTCAGCTTATGTTTGGGGACGTAGGTATGGCAGGCCCGATCTACAAACCATGAGAAGAACTCTTCAGGATATGAAGAAAGTGCGAGTCTGAGGCGCTTGCTCAGGCTTTTGTCTCTGGATTTTGTATCAGCGATGGCCGTGGAATGTCGGGGACGCCTCATGGGCCATGGACGAATCTTCCTCTCTGAGGATTTGGCCCGATTCCCAATTGCTTTTCGTCAATCTGTGGGATGGGAGGACTCATTTCAGGTTTGTTACCTCAGGTGTACCACCAAAAGAGGAATTCCAAAGCCAAGCCGTGGGGAAGACTGAAGGGACAACCCGAACTATGGTTAAAAATAGGGGCCTAGGGGCATGGCAAGCCCAATATGCTATCTCTTCATCCAGCCACTGAGTGGCCTTACTTGAGGACTGGGCTCAGCCTGAGGGTCACAATGTGTGTTTGTGACCAATGTGGCCCACGAGCATTGGCGAGGCCTCATGGGCCACACTGGTTTCAACGACACTGAACGTTGGACAACATGCCAACCACAAGGTTTCTTGCCATGGGGAAGGAGTTCTGATTTCTGCATCACCTTCAAACTTGGGCACTGATTGGAGATAAGGTCTAGGTTCTGAAACCTGAAAACCGAGGTTGGGAAGAGTTGACGACCTAAGGCCATGGCGGCTCGATGTGCTCAATGTGCGGCCAGCTGTCTGGGAGGGGCCAGGGGCTCCAGGCTCAGGCTGTGTCAAAAAGGGCATTAGTGCCCTGGTCAGCCTATGTATTTGGGGTACAGCCAAGGTCGGTGCAGGTTGATCCTCATTTGGGGTTACTGGGTAGCCCCAGAGGACAATGTTTTTCTTCTGGAGGGCCGGCAGAGTGCTGCATTGTAGTTCTGGATTGCCAAACTGGAGGGCTTGAGGGCCAGTAGTCTGGCGACAAAAGTCTGAGAACACAAGCTAGGCTTAGGTTTCTGGGTGAGGCCATGGCAGGCACAATCTACAAACCTGAATCGAGATCTCGTGCATCTGAAGTCAGGGTGAGGATCAGACGATCGCTCAGGTAGGAGTTTCTGTCCCTGATGGCCCCTTCATGAATGGGGGGGGCATCACGAGGCCATGGGTGTTTTCCCACGATGGGAGTTGTGAGAAGCTGCAAACTGCAGAGAGTCTTCTGCAGGACAATTGAGACCTGTTGTTTGGCTCCAGGCCAATGATTCTGAGCAGGGTTCTAAGGATGGATGGATGGGGAGCCCACCTCGCATTCCAATTGTCTCCTAGCAACAAGACAGGTTAGATCTCCTGGATCTGTGGGGAGCAACCGAAAACGCTGAGTTGAAATGGACACCCCTGGGGATGGGTCCTAACGTGCTTTTGTATCTATGGAGACCTTGGAATGAAGCCGTGGCACTGGGGCCCTAAAGGGTTCTCCTAAACAGAGGCTTTGACACAGCTCCAACGTGCAAATTTCCCATGTGTATATGAGATGTTTTCTGATGGGTGAGTCACGAAACAGCTATATGCTGCTTTTGAAATCCAGGCCTCTGAGGAGAGATGCCTGGAAACCAAAGCAATGGATCTGATTAGTGCCTAGGGGCCTTTTCTTTCCTTTTTACCTCTGGGGACATCTGTCTATGGGTCTGAGTGCAGGTAGGTGCTCACTTGGGCTCAGATTGCCCCTGTTTTTCCTAGGAAGCCACCACTATTGAGATGGAGCAGGGACTTTGGAGGTTTATCCTATTAGAAGGGTTGTGGCCATTGGAATGGGCACACACAATTCCCTTGGAGAGGGCAAGTACAGTCCTCAGCTTTGGCTCCAGGGGCCCGAGCCTGTAGGTTGTGTAGGCCAGGGCTGTTTGGACAGTTGTCTGAAAACACAAACTCGGCTTATGTTTCGGGTCATAGGTATGGCAGGACTGATCTACAGACCATGAGGAGAACTCTTTGGGATTTGAAAGAAGGGCGAGTGAGGCTCCTGCTCAAGTTTTTTTCTCTTGATATCGTGTCACTCATGGTCGTGGAATTTCTGGGTGACTTCATGGGAAATGGACGAGTCTTACTCTCTGGTGGTTTGGCCCAGTCCAAAGAGTTTGCGTTCATTCTGTGGGCTGGAAGAAGTCCGTTTTTTTTTTTTGTTGTTGTTGTTGTTGTTTTCTTTTTCAACCTCAGGTGTCCCACCAAATGATGGATTCCAGAGTAGAACCCTGGGGAGGGGCGCCTGGACAATCAGAAATCTGGTTAAAAATTGGGGCCTAGGGACATGTCAAGCCCATTATGACATCAAATGGTTCAGCCACTGAGAGGACTTACAAGAGGACAGGACTCATGCTGAGGGTCACAATGGGTGTGTAAATACTCGTCGCACTCAAGAATGGGCGGGGCCTCAGGGTGAATGCTGGTTTCTCCTACACTGAACGTGCCAAGCACAAGGATTCTTGCCATGGGTAAGGAGGAGTTCTGATTTCTGCATCACACTCACCCCTGGACAGTGATTGGTGATAAGGTCTCGGTTCTGAAGCCTGAAAACTGAGGTAGGGAAGAGATGATGACCTATGGCCATGGCGGGTTTTTTGTGTTCAGTGTGCGGTCAGCTTTCTGGGTGTTGGTCAGGAGGTCCAGGCTCAGGTTGTGTTCGACAGTGCATTAGTGCCCAGGTTAGACTATATAATTTGGTTAAAGTCGAGTGCTGTGTAGGTTTACCCTCATTTAAGGTGCCTGGGCAGCTCATGAGGCAATAATTTTTTTTCTAGAGGGCAGGCAGAGTGCTGCATTGCGGGTCCGGAATTGCCAAACTTGAGGGCTTCGGGGCCAGGAGTGTGAGGACGGAAGTCTGAGAAGACAAGCTAGACTTGGGTTTCAGGGCGAGGGCACGGCAGGTACCCCCTGCAGATCTGAACCACTATCTCATGCTTCTGAAGTCAGGGCGAGGATCAGACGTTGGCTCAGGTTGGAGTTCCTGTGAATGACGGCCGCTTTATGAAGGGAGCGGAATCTCGGGGCCATTGAGGTTTTCCCACGTTGGGAGTTGTGGGATGCCCCCTTCAAGGATTCCTTCTGCGGGACAATTGAGACCTGTTGGACAGCTCCAGGACATCCCATATGGAATGACTCCAGAGCACCGTTCGCAGTTGGATGCCTGGGAAGCCCGCCTCGCATTCCAATTGTCTCCTAACAACAAGACAGTTTTGATCCGATGGCTCTGCCGGAGCAACCGGGGTGGCTGAGTTGAAATGGACTTTCCTGAGGATGGGTCCTAATGTGTTTTTGTGTCCATGAGGGCCTTGGAATGGGGCGGTGGCACCGGGACCCTGAAGTACTCTCCTAAGCTTTGGGCATGGCTCCCAAGCACAGGTTTCCTTGTGGAGACGAGATGAGTTCTGATGGGTGCCTCAGGAAAACCCCTATGCTCGTATTGGAATCAGGCTTTTGAGGACACATGCCTGTAACCCAAAGCAATGGATCCTATTATGGCCTAGGGTCCTGTCTGGTTCAAACTTCGTCTCTGGGGACATCCATCTATGGTATGAGTGGATGTCGATTATCAGCTGGTGTCAGACAGTCCTTGTTTGTTCCGGGCGACCTACACTATTGGGATGGCCTCAGGGACTTTGGAGGTTTCTCCTATTTTGTACGATTTTGGACCATGGAATGGGCAGAATTCCCATGGATTGGTAGGCAGAGTCCTAATGTGTGGCTCCAGGCGCCTGGCCTGGAGCATGTGTGGCCCAAGATTTTGAGGACAGAAGTCTGAAAACACAAACTCAGCTTAGGTTTGGGGACGTATGTATGGCAGGCCCGATCGACAAACCATGAGAAGAAATCTTCAGGATATGAAGAAAGTGCGAGTCTGAGGCGCTTGCTCAGGCTTTTGTCTCTGGATTTTGTATCAGCGATGGCCGAGGAATGTCGGGGAGGCCTCATGGGCCATGGACGAATCTTCCTCTCTGAGCATTTGGCCCGATTCCCAATTGCTTTTCGTCAAACTGTGGGATGTGAGGACTCATTTCAGGTTTGTTACCTCAGGTGACCCACCAAAAGAGGAATTCCAAAGCCAAGCCGTGGGGAAGACTGAAGGGACAACCCGAACTATGGTTAAAAATTGGGCCTAGGGGCATGGCAAGCCCAATATGCTATCTCTTCATCCAGCCACTGAGTGGCCTTACTTGAGGATGGGCTCAGCCTGAGGGTCACAATGTGTGTTTGTGACCAATGTGGCCCGCGAGCATGGGCGGGGCCTCATGGGCCACACTGGTTTCAACGACACTGAACGTTGGACAACATGCCAACCGCAAGGTTTCTTGCCATGGGGAAGGAGTTCTGATTTCTGCATCACCTTCAACCTTGGGCAGTGATTGGAGATAAGGTCTAGGTTCTGAAACCTGAAAACCGAGGTTGGGAAGAGATGACGACCTAAGGCCATGGCGGCTCGATGTGCTCAGTGTGCGGCCAGCTGTCTGGGAGGGGCCAGGGGCTCCAGGCTCAGGCTGTGTCAGAAAGGGCATTAGTGCCCTGGTCAGCCAATGTATTTGGGGTACAGCCAAGGTCGGTGCAGGTTGATCCTCATTTGGGGTTACTTGGTAGCCCCAGAGGACAATGTTTTTCTTCTGGAGGGCCGGCAGAGTGCTGCATTGTAGTTCTGGATTGCCAAACTGGAGGGATTGTGGGCAAGTAGTCTGACGACAAAAGTCTGAGAACACAAGCTAGGCTTAGGTTTCTGGGTGAGGCCATGGCAGGCACAATCTACAGACCTGAATCGAGATCTCGTGCATCTGAAGTCAGGGCGAGGATCAGATGATCGCTCAGGTTGGAGTTTCTGTCCCTGATGGCCCCTTCATGAGTGGGGCGGGCATCACAAGGCCATGGGTGTTTTCCCACGATGGGAGTTGTGAGAAGCTGCAAATTGCAGAGAGTTTTCTGCAGGACTATTGAGACCTGTCGTTTGGCTCCAGGCCAATGATTCTGAGCAGGGTTCTAAGGATGGATGGATGGGTAGCCCACCTCGCATTCCAATTGTCTCCTAGCAACAAGACAGGTTAGATCTCCTGGATCTGTGGGGAGCAACCGAAAACGCTGAGTTGAAATGGACACCCCTGGGGATGGGTCCTAACGTGCTTTTGTATCTATGGAGACCTTGGAATGAAGCGGTGGCACTGGGGCCCTAAAGGGTTCTCCTAAACAGAGGCTTTGACACAGCTCCAACGTGCAAATTTCCCATGTGTAGATGAGATGTTTTCTGATGGGTGAGTCAAGAAACAGCTATATGCTGCTTTTGAAATCCAGGCCTTTGAGGAGAGATGCCTGGAAACCAAAGCAATGGATCTGATTAGTGCCTAGGGGCCTTTTCTTTCCTTTTTACCTCTGGGGACATCTGTCTATGGGTCTGAGTGCAGGTAGGTGCTCACTTGGGCTCAGATTGCCCCTGTTTTTCCTAGGAAGCCACCACTATTGAGATGGAGCAGGGACTTTGGAGGTTTATCCTATTAGAAGTGTTGTGGTCATTGGACTGGGCACACACAATTCCCTTGGAGAGGGCAAGTACAGTCCTCAGGTTTGGCTCCAGGGGCCCGAGACTGTAGGTTGTGTAGGCCAGGGCTGTTTGGACAGTTGTCTGAAAACACAAACTCGGCTTATGTTTCGGGTCATAGGTATGGCAGGACTGATCTACAGACCATGAGGAGAACTCTTCTGGATTTGAAAGAAGGGCGAGTGAGGCTCCTGCTTAAGTTTTTGTCTCTTGATATCGTGTCACTCATGGTCGTGGAATTTCTGGGTGACTTCATGGGAAATGGACGAGTCTTACTCTCTGGTGGTTTGGACCCGTCCAAAGAGTTTGGGGTCATTCTGTGGGCTGGAAGAAGTCCGTTTTTTTTTGTTGTTGTTGTTGTTGTTTTCTTTATTAACCTCAGGTGTCCCACCAAATGATGGATTCCAGAGTAGAGCCCTGGGGAGGGGCGCCGGGACAATCAGAAATCTGGTTAAAAATTGGGGCCTAGGGACATGTCAAGCCCATTATGACATCAAATGGTTCAGCCACTGAGAGGACTTACTAGAGGACAGGACTCATGCTGAGGGTCACAATGCGTGTGTATGCCCTCATCACACTCAAGAATGGGCGGGGCCTCAGGGTGAATGCTGGTTTCTCCTACACTGAACGTGCCAACCACAAGGATTCTTGCCATGGGTAAGGAGGAGTTCTGATTTCTGCATCACACTCACCCCTGGGCAGTGATTGGAGATAAGGTCTCGGTTCTGAAGCCTGAAAACTGAGGTAGGGAAGAGATGATGACCTAAGGCCATGGCGGGTTTTATGTGTTCAGTGTGCGGTCAGCCTTCAGGCTGTTGGTCAGGAGGTCCGGGCTCAGGTTGTGTTCGACAGTGCATTAGTGCCCAGGTTAGACTATATAATTTGGTTAAAGTCGAGTTCTGTGTAGGTTTACCCTCATTTAAGGTGCCTGGGTAGCTCATGAGGCAATAATTTTTTTTTCTAGAGGGCAGGCAGAGTGCTGCATTGTGGGTCCGGAATTGCCAAACTTGAGGGCTTCGGGGCCAGGAGTGTGAGGACGGAAGTCTGAGAAGACAAGCTAGACTTGGGTTTCAGGGCGAGGGCACGGCAGGTACCCCCTGCAGATCTGAACCAATATCTCATGCATCTCAAGTCAGAGCGAGGATCAGACGTTGGCTCAGGTTGGAGTTTCTGAGCATGACGGCCGCTTCATGAAAAGAGCGGAATCTCGAGGCCATTGAGGTTTTCCCACGTTGGGAGTTGTGGGATGCCCCCTTCAAGGATTCCTTCTGCGGGACAATTGAGACCTGTTGGACAGCTCGAGGACATCCCATATGGAATGACTACAGAGCACCGTTCGCGGATGGATGCCTGGGAAGCCCGCCTCGCATTCCAATTGTCTCCTAACAACAAGACAGTTTTGATCTGATGGCTCTGCCGGAGCAACCGGGGTGGCAGAGTTGAAATGGACTTTCCTGAGGATGGGTCCTAATGTGATTTTGTGTCCATGAGGGCCTTGGAATGGGGCGGTGGCACCGGGACCCTTAAGTACTCTCCTAAGCTTTGGACATGGCTCCCATGCACAGGTTTCCTTGTGGAGAGGAGATGAGTTCTGATGGGTGCCTCAGGAAAACCCCTATGCTCGTATTGGAATCAGGCTTTTGAGGACACATGCCTATAACCCAAAGCAATGGATCCTATTATGGCCTAGGGTCCTGTCTGGTTCAATCTTCTTCTCTGGGGACATCCATCTATGGTATGAATGGAGGGCGATTATCAGCTGGTGTCAGACAGCCCTTGTTTGTTCCGGGCGAACTACACTATTGGGATGGCCTCAGGGACTTTGGAGGTTTCTCCTAATTTGTACTATTTTGGACCATGTAATCGGCAGAATTCCCATGGATTGGTAGGCAGAGTCCTAATGTGTGGCTCCAGGGGACCAGCCTGTAGGGTGTTTGGCCCAAGACTTTGAGGACAGAAGTCTGAAAACAAAAACTCAGCTTAAATTTGGGGACGTAGGTATGGCAGGCCCGATCTACAAACCATGAGAAGAACTCTACAGGATATGAAGAAAGTGCTAGTCTGAGGCGCTTGCTCAGGCTTTTGTCTCTGGATTTTGTATCAGCGATGGCCGTGGAATGTAGGGGAGGCCTCATGGGCCATGGCCGAATCTTCCTCTCTGAGGATTTGGCCCGATTCCCAATTGCTTTTCGTCAATCTTTGGGATGGGAGGACTCATTTCAGTTTTGTTACCTCAGGTGTCCCACCAAAAGAGGAATTCCAAAGCCAAGCCGTGGGGAAGACTGAAGGGAAAACCCGAACTATGGTTAAAAATTGGGGCCTAGGGGCATGGCAAGCCCAATATGCTATCTCTTCATCCAGCCACTGAGCGGCCTTACTTGAGGACTGGGCTCAGCCTGAGCGTCACAATGTGTGTTTGTGACCAATGTGGCCCACGAGCATGGGCGGGGCCTCATGGGCCACACTGCTTTCAACTACACTGAACGTTGGACAACAAGCCAACCACAAGGTTTCTTGCCATGGGAAGGAGTTCTGATTTCTGCATCACCTTCAACCCTGGGCAGTGATTGGAGATAAGGTCTAGGTTCTGAAACCTGAAAACCGAGGTTAGGAAGAGATGACGACCTAAGGCCATGGCGGCTGGATGTGCTCAGTGTGCGGCCAGCTGTCTGGGAGGGGCCAGGGGCTCCAGGCTCAGGCTGTGTCAGAAAGGGCATTAGTGACCTGGTCAGCCTATGTATTTGGGGTAATGCCAAGGTCGGTGCAGGTTGATCCTCATTTGGGGTTACTGGGTAGCCCCAGAGGACAATGTTTTTCTTCTGGAGGGCAGGTAGAGTGCTCCATTGTAGTTCTGGATTTCCAAATGGAGGGCTTGTGGGAGAGTAGTCTGACGACAAAAGTCTAAGAACACAAGCTAGGCTTAGGTTTCTTGGTGAGGCTATGGCTGGCACAATATACAGACCTGAATCGAGATCTCGTGCATCTGAAGTCAGGGCGAGGATCAGTCGATCGCTCAGGTTGGAGTTTCTGTCCCTGATGGCCCCTTCATGAATGGGGGGGCATCACGAGGCCATGGGGGTTTTCCCACGATGGGAGTTGTGAGAAGCTCCAAACTGCAGAGAGTCTTCTGCAGGACAATTGAGACCTGTTGTTTGGCTCCAGGCCAATGATTCTGAGCAGGATTCTAAGGATGGATGGCTGGGTAGCCCACCTCGCATTCCAATTGTCTCCTAGCAACAAGACAGGTTAGATCTCCTGGATCTGTGGGCAGCTACCGAGGATGCTGAGTTGAAATGGACACCCCTGGTGATGGGTCCTAATGTGCTTTTGTGTCTATGGAGACCTTGGAATGAAGCGGTGGCACTGGGGCGCTAAAGGGTTCTCCTAAACAGAGGCTTTGACACAGCTCCAACGTGCAAGTTTCCCATGTGTAGATGAGATGTTTTCTGATGGGTGAATTAAGAAACAGCTATATGCTCTTTTGAAATCCAGGCTCTGAGGAGAGATGCCTGGAAACCAAAGCATTGGATCTGATTAGTGCCTGTTCTTTCCTTTTTACCTCTGGGGACATCTGTCTATGGGTCTGAGTGCAGGTAGGTGCTCATTTGGGCTCAGATTTCCCCTGTTTTTCCTGGGAAGCCACCACTTTTCAGATGGATCAGGGACTTTGGAGGTTTATCCTATGAGAAGGGTTGTGGCCATTGGAATGGGCACAAACAATTCCCTTGGAGAGGGCAAGTACAGTCCTCAGGTTTGACTCCAGGGGCCTGAGCCTGTAGGTTGTGTAGGCCAGGGCTGTTTAGACAGTTGTCTGAAAACAAACTCAGCTTATGTTTGGGGACGTAGGTATGGCAGGCCCGATCTACAAACCATGAGAAGAACTCTTCAGGATATGAAGAAAGTGCGAGTCTGAGTCGCTTGCTCAGGCTTTTGTCTCTGGATTTTGTATCAGCGATGGCCGTGGAATGTCGGGGAGGCCTCATGGGCCATGGACGAATCTTCCTCTCTGAGGATTTGGCCCGATTCCCAATTGCTTTTCGTCAATCTGTGGGATGGGAGGACTCATTTCAGGTTTGTTACCTCAGGTGTCCCACCAAAAGAGGAATTCCAAAGCCAAGCCGTGGGGAAGACTGAAGGGACAACCCGAACTATGGTTAAAATAGGGGCCTAGGGGCATGGCAAGCCCAATATGCTATCTCTTCATCCAGCCACTGAGTGGCCTTACTTGAGGACTGGGCTCAGCCTGAGGGTCACAATGTGTGTTTGTGACCAATGTGGCCCACGAGCATTGGCGGGGCCTCATGGGCCACACTGGTTTCAACGACACTGAACGTTGGACAACATGCCAACCACAAGGTTTCTTGCCATGGGGAAGGAGTTCTGATTTCTGCATCACCTTCAACCCTGGGCAGTGATTGGAGATAAGGTCTAGGTTCTGAAACCTGAAAACCGAGGTTGGGAAGAGATGACGACCTAAGGCCATGGCGGCTCGATGTGCTCAGTGTGCGGCCAGCTGTCTGGGAGGGTCCAGGGGGTCCAGGCTCAGGCTGTGTCAGAAAGGGCATTAGTGCCCTGGTCAGCCTATGTATTTGGGGTACAGCCATGGTCGGTGCAGGTTATCCTCATTTGGGGTTACTGGGTAGCCGCAGAGGACAATGTTTTTCTTCTGGAGGGCCGGCAGAGTGCTGCATTGTAGTTCTGGATTGCCAAACTGGAGGGCTTGTGGGCCAGTAGTCTGACGACAAATGTCTGAGAACACAAGCTAGGCTTAGGTTTCTGGGTGAGGCCATGGCAGGCACAATCTACAGACCTGAATCGAGATCTCGTGCATCTGAAGTCAGGGCGAGGATCAGACGATCGATCAGGTTGGAGTTTCTGTCCCTGATGGCCCCTTCATGAATGGGGCGGGGCTTCTCGAGGCCATGGGTGTTTTCCCACGATGGGAGTTGTGAGAAGCTGCAAACTGCAGAGAGTCTTCTGCAGGACAATTGAGACCTGTTGTTTGGCTCCAGGCCAATGATTCTGAGCAGGGTTCTAAGGATGGATGGCTGGGTAGCCCACCTCGCATTCCAATTGTCTCCTAGCAACAAAACAGGTTAGATCTCCTCGATCTGTGGGGAGCAACCGAGGACGCTGAGTTGAAATGGATACCCCTGTGGATGGGTCCTAACGTGCTTTTGTGTCTATGGAGACCTTGGAATGAAGCGGTGGCACTGGGGCCCAAAAGGGTTCTCCTAAACAAAGGCTTTGACACAGCTCCAACGTGCAAGTTTCCCATGTGTAGATGAGATGTTTTCTGATGGGTGAGTCAAGAAACAGCTATATGCTGCTTTTGAAATCCAGGCCTCTGAGGAGAGATGCCTGGAAACCAAAGCAATGGATCTGATTAGTGCCTAGGGGCCTGTTCTTTCCTTTTTACCTCTGGGGACATCTGTCTATGGGTCTGAGTGCAGGTAGGTGCTCAGTTGGGCTCAGATTGCCCTTGTTTTTCCTGGGAAGCCACCACTATTGAGATGGATCAGGGACTTTGGAGGTTTATCCTATGAGAAGGGTTGTGGCCATTGGAATGGGCACACACAATTCCCTTGGAGAGGGCAAGTACAGTCCTCAGGTTTGGCTCCAGGGGCCCGAGACTGTAGGTTGTGTAGGCCCCGGCTGTTTGGACAGTTGTCTGAAAACACAAACTCGGCTTATGTTTCGGGTCATAGGTATGGCAGAACTGATCTACAGACCATGAGGAGAACTCTTCGGGATTTGAAAGAAGGGCGAGTGTGAGGCTCTGCTCAAGTTTTTGTCCTGGATATCGTGTCACTCATGGTCGTTGAATTTCTGGGTGACTTCATGGGAAATGGACGAGTCTTACTCTCTGGTGGTTTGGCCACGTCCAAAGAGTTTGCGGTCATTCTGTGGGCTGGAAGAAGAAGTGCGTTTTTTTTTTTTGTTGTTGTTGTTGTTGTTGTTGTTTTCTTTTTTAACCTCAGGTGTCCCACCAAATGATGGATTACAGAGTAGAGCCCTGGGGAGGGGCGACTGGACAATAAGAAATCTGGTTAAAAATTGGGGCCTAGGGACATGTCAATCCCATTATGACAACTAATGGTCCAGCCACTGAGAGGACTTACAAGAGGACAGGACTCATGCTGAGGGTCACAATGCGTGTGTATGCCCTCATCGCACTCAAAAATGGGCGGGGCCTCAGGGTGAATGCTGGTTTCTCCTACACTGAACGTGCCAACCACAAGGATTCTTGCCATGGGTAAGGAGGAGTTCTGATTTCTGCATCACACTCACCCCTGGGCAGTGATTGGAGATAAGGTCTCGGTTCTGAATCCTGAAAACTGAGGTAGGGAAGTGATGATGACCTAAGGCCTTGGCGGGTTTTATGTGCTCAGTGTGCGGTCAGCTTTCTGGGTGTTGGTTAGGAGGTCCGGGCTCAGGTTTGTTCGACAGTGCATTAGTGCCCAGGTTACACTATATAATTTGGGTAAAGTCGAGTGCTGTGTAGGTTTACCCTCATTTAAGGTGCCTGGGCAGCTCATGAGGCAATAATTTTTTTTCTAGAGGGCAGGCAGAGTGCTGCATTGTGCGTCCGGAATTGCCAAACTTGAGGGATTCGGGGCCAGGAGTGTGAGGACGGAAGTCTGAGAAGACAAGCTAGACTTGGGTTTCAGGGCGAGGGCATGGCAGGTACCCCCTGCAGATCTGAACCAATATCTCATGCATCTGAAGTCAGGGCGAGGATCAGACGTTGGCTCAGGTTGGAGTTTCTGAGCATGACGGCCGCTTCATGAAGGGAGCGGAATCTCGAGGCCATTGAGGTTTTCCCACGTTGGGAGTTGTGGGATGCCCCCTTCAAGGATTCCTTCTGCGGGACAATTGAGACCTGTTGGACAGCTCCAGGACATCCCATATGGAATGACTCCAGAGCATCGTTCGCGGATGGATGCCTGGGAATCCCGCCTCGCATTCCAATTGTCTCCTAGCAACAAGACAGGTTAGATCTGATGGCTCTGCCGGAGCAACCGCGGTGGCTGAGTTGAAATGGACTTTCCTGAGGATGGGTCCTAATGTGTTTTTGTGTCCATGAGGGCCTTGGAATGGGGCGGTGGCACCGGGACCCTGAAGTACTCTCCTAAGCTTTGGACATGGCTCCCATGCACAGGTTTCCTTGTGGAGACGAGATGAGTTCTGATGGGTGCCTCAGGAAAACCCCTATGCTCGTATTGGAATCACGCTTTTGAGGACACATGCCTGTAACCCAAAGCAATGGATCCTATTATGGCCTAGGGTCCTGTCTGGTTCAATCTTCTTCTCTGGGGACATCCATCTATGGTATGAGTGGAGGGTGATTATCAGCTGGTGTCAGACAGCCCTTGTTTGTTCCGAGCGACCTACACTATTGGGATGGCCTCAGGGACTTTGGAGGTTTCTCCTAATTTGTACTATTTTGGACCATGGAATGGGCAGAATTCCCATGGATTGGTAGGCACAGTCCTAATGTGTGGCTCCAGGGGCCCAGCCTGCAGGGTGGTTGGCCCAAGACTTTGAGGACAGAAGTCTGAAAACACAAACTCAGCTTAGATTTGGGGACGTAGGTATGGCAGGCCCGATCTACAAACCATGAGAAGAACTCTTCAGGATATGAAGAAAGTGCGAGTCTGAGGCGCTTGCTCAGGCTTTTGTCTCTGGATTTTGTATCAGCGATGGCCGTGGAATGTCGGGGACGCCTCATGGGCCATGGACGAATCTTCCTCTCTGAGGATTTGGCCCGATTCCCAATTGCTTTTCGTCAATCTGTGGGATGGGAGGACTCATTTCAGTTTTGTTACCTCAGGTGTCCCACCAAAAGAGGAATTCCAAAGCCAAGCCGTGGGGAAGACTGAAGGGTCAACCCGAACTATGGTTAAAAATTGGGGCCTAGGGGCATGGCAAGCCCAATATGCTATCTCTTCATCCAGCCACTGAGAGGCCTTACTTGAGGACTGGGCTCAGCCTGAGCGTCACAATGTGTGTTTGTGACCAATGTGTCCTGCGAGCATGGGCGGGGCCTCATGGGCCACACTGGTTTCAACTACACTGAACGTTGGACAACATGCCAAACACAAGGTTTCTTGCCATGGGGAAGGAGTTCTGATTTCTGCATCACCTTCAACCCTGGGCAGTGATTGGAGATAAGGTCTAGGTTCTGAAACCTGAAAACCGAGGTGGGGAAGAGATGACGACCTAAGGCCATGGCGGCTCGATGTGCTCAGTGTGCGGCCAGCTGTCTGGGAGGGTCCAGGGGGTCCAGGCTCAGGCTGTGTCAGAAAGGGAATTAGTGTCCTGGTCAGCCTATGTATTTGGGGTACAGCCATGGTCGGTGTAGGTTGATCCTCATTTGGGGTTACTGGGTAGCCCCAGAGGACAATGTTTTTCTTCTGGAGGGCCGGCAGAGTGCTGCATTGTAGTTCTGGATTGCCAAACTGGAGGGCTTGTGGGCCAGTAGTCTGACGACAAAAGTCTGAGAACACAAGCTAGGCTTAGGTTTCTGGGTGAGGCCGTGGCAGGCACAATCTACAGACCTGAATCGAGATCTTGTGTATCTGAAGTCAGGGCGAGGATCAGACGATCGCTCAGGTTGGAGTTTCTGTCCCTGATGGCCCCTTCATGAATGGGGGGGGGGGGCTTCTCGAGGCCATGGGTGTTTTCCCACGATGGGAGTTGTGAGAAGCTCCAAACTGCAGAGAGTCTTCTGCAGGACAATTGAGACCTGTTGTTTGGCTCCAGGCCAATGATTCTGAGCAGGGTTCTAAGGATGGATGGCTGGGTAGCCCACCTCGCATTCCAATTGTCTCCTAGCAACAAGACAGGTTAGATCTCCTGGATCTGTGGGGAGCAACCGAGGACGCTGAGTTGAAATGGACACCCCTGGGGATGGGTCCTAACGTGCTTTTGTGTCTATGGAGACCTTGGAATGAAGCGGTGGCACTGGGGCCCAAAAGGGTTCTCCTAAACAAAGGCTTTGACACAGCTCCAACGTGCAAGTTTCCCATGTGTATATGAGATGTTTTCTGATGGGTGAGTCAAGAAACAGCTATATGCTGCTTTTGAAATCCAGGCCTCTGAGGAGTGATGCCTGGAAACCAAAGCAATGGATCTGATTAGTGCCTAGGGGCCTGTTCTTTCCTTTTTACCTCTGGGGACATCTGTCTATGGGTCTGAGTGCAGGTAGGTGCTCAGTTGGGCTCAGATTGCCCCTGTTTTTCCTGGGAAGCCACCACTATTGAGATGGATCAGGGACTTTGGAGGTTTGTCCTATGAGAAGGGTTGTGGCCATTGGAATGGGCACACACAATTCCCTTGGAGAGGGCAAGTACAGTCCTCAGGTTTGGCTCCAGGGGCCTGAGCCTGTAGGTTGTGTAGGCCAGGGCTGTTTGGACAGTTGTCTGAAAACACAAACTCGGCTTATGTTTCGGGTCATAGGTATGGCAGAACTGATCTACAGACCATGAGGAGAACTCTTCGGGATTTGAAAGAAGGGCGAGTGTGAGGCTCTGCTCAAGTTTTTGTCCTGGATATCGTGGCAATCATGGTCTTTGAATTTCTGGGTGACTTCATGGGAAATGGACGAGTCTTACTCTCTGGTGGTTTGGCCACGTCCAAAGTGTTTGCGGTCATTCTGTGGGCTGGAAGAAGAAGTGCGTTTTTGTTGTTGTTGTTGTTGTTGTTGTTGTTGTTGTTTTCTTTTTTAACCTCAGGTGTCCCACCAAATGATGGATTCCAGAGTAGAGCCCTGGGGAGGGGCGACTGGACAATCAGAAATCTGGTTAAAAATTGGGGCCTAGGGACATGTCAATCCCATTATGACAACTAATGGTCCAGCCACTGAGAGGACTTACAAGAGGACAGGACTCATGCTGAGGGTCACAATGCGTGTGTATGCCCTCATCGCACTCAAGAATGGGCGGGGCCTCAGGGTGAATGCTGGTTTCTCCTACACTGAACGTGCCAACCACAAGGATTCTTGCCATGGGTAAGGAGGAATTCTGATTTCTGCATCACACTCACCCCTGGGCAGTGATTGGAGATAAGGTCTCGGTTCTGAAGCCTGAAAACTGAGGTCGGGAAGAGATGATGACCTAAGGCCATGGCGGGTTTTATGTGCTCAGTGTGCGGTCAGCTTTCTGGGTGTTGGTTAGGAGGTCCGGGATCAGGTTTGTTCGACAGTGCATTAGTGCCCAGGTTACACTATATAATTTGGGTAAAGTCGAGTGCTGTGTAGGTTTACCCTCATTTAAGGTGCCTGGGCAGCTCATGAGGCAATAATTTTTTTTCTAGAGGGCAGGCAGAGTGCTGCATTGTGGGTCCGGAATTGCCAAACTTGAGGGATTCGGGGCCAGGAGTGTGAGGACGGAAGTCTGAGAAGACAAGCTAGACTTGGGTTTCAGGGCGAGGGCATGGCAGGTACCCCCTGCAGATCTGAACCAATATCTCATGCATCTGAAGTCAGGGCGAGGATCAGACGTTGGCTCAGGTTGGAGTTTCTGAGCATGACGGCCGCTTCATGAAGGGAGCGGAATCTCGAGGCCATTGAGGTTTTCCCACGTTGGGAGTTGTGGGATGCCCCCTTCAAGGATTCCTTCTGCGGGACAATTGAGACCTGTTGGACAGCTCCAGGACATCCCATATGGAATGACTCCAGAGCATCGTTCGCGGATGGATGCCTGGGAATCCCGCCTCGCATTCCAATTGTCTCCTAGCAACAAGACAGTTTAGATCTGATGGCTCTGCTGGAGCAACCGGGGTGGCTGAGTTGAAATGGACTTTCCTGAGGATGGGTCCTAATGTGTTTTTGTGTCCATGAGGGCCTTGGAATGGGGCGGTGGCACCGGGACCCTGAAGTACTCTCCTAAGCTTTGGACATGGCTCCCATGCACAGGTTTCCTTGTGGAGACGAGATGAGTTCTGATGGGTGCCTCAGGAAAACCCCTATGCTCGTATTGGAATCACGCTTTTGAGGACACATGCCTGTAACCCAAAGCAATGGATCCTATTATGGCCTAGGGTCCTGTCTGGTTCAATCTTCTTCTCTGGGGACATCCATCTATGGTATGAGTGGAGGGTGATTATCAGCTGGTGTCAGACAGCCCTTGTTTGTTCCGAGCGACCTACACTATTGGGATGGCCTCAGGGACTTTGGAGGTTTCTCCTAATTTGTACGATTTTGGACCATGGAATGGGCAGAATTCCCATGGATTGGTAGGCACAGTCCTAATGTGTGGCTCCAGGGGCCCAGCCTGCAGGGTGGTTGGCCCAAGACTTTGAGGACAGAAGTCTGAAAACACAAACTCAGCTTAGATTTGGGGACGTAGGTATGGCAGGCCCGATCTACAAACCATGAGAAGAACTCTTCAGGATATGAAGAAAGTGCGAGTCTGAGGCGCTTGCTCAGGCTTTTGTCTCTGGATTTTGTATCAGCGATGGCCGTGGAATGTCGGGGAGGCCTCATGGGCCATGGACGAATCTTCCTCTCTGAGGATTTGGCCCGATTCCCAATTGCTTTTCGTCAATCTGTGGGATGGGAGGACTCATTTCAGTTTTGTTACCTCAGGTGTCCCACCAAAAGAGGAATTCCAAAGCCAAGCCGTGGGGAAGACTGAAGGGTCAACCCGAACTATGGTTAAAAATTGGGGCCTAGGGGCATGGCAAGCCCAATATGCTATCTCTTCATCCAGCCACTGAGAGGCCTTACTTGAGGACTGGGCTCAGCCTGAGCGTCACAATGTGTGTTTGTGACCAATGTGTCCTGCGAGCATGGGCGGGGCCTCATGGGCCACACTGGTTTCAACTACACTGAACGTTGGACAACATGCCAAACACAAGGTTTCTTGCCATGGGGAAGGAGTTCTGATTTCTGCATCACCTTCAACCCTGGGCAGTGATTGGAGATAAGGTCTAGGTTCTGAAACCTGAAAACCGAGGTGGGGAAGAAATGACGACCTAAGGCCATGGCGGCTCGATGTGCTCAGTGTGCGGCCAGCTCTCTGGGAGGGTCCAGGGGGTACAGGCTCAGGCTGTGTCAGAAATGGAATTAGTGCCCTGGTCAGCCTATGTATTTGGGGTACAGCCATGGTCGGTGCAGTTTGATCCTCATTTGGGCTTACTGGGTAGTCCCAGAGGACAATGTTTTTCTTCTGGAGGGCTGGCAGAGTGCTGCATTGTAGTTCTGGATTGCCTAACTGGAGGGCTTGTGGGCCAGTAGTCTGACGACAAAAGTCTGAGAACACAAGCTAGGCTTTGGTTCTGGGTGAGGCCATGGCAGGCACAATCTACAGACCTGAATCGAGATCTCGTGCATCTGAAGTCAGGGCGAGGATCAGACGATCGCTCAGGTTGGAGTTTCTGTCCCTGATGGCTCCTTCATGAATGGGGGGGGGGGGCATCACGAGGCCATGGGTGTTTTCCCACGATGGGAGTTGTGAGTAGCTCCAAACTGCAGAGAGTCTTCTGCAGGACAATTGAGACCTGTTGTTTGGCTCCAGGCCAATGATTCTGAGCAGGGTTCTTAGGATGGATGGCTGGGTAGCCCACCTTGCATTCCAATTGTCTCCTAGCAACAAGACAGGTTAGATCTCCTGGATCTGTGGGGAGCAACCGAGGACACTGAGTTGAAATGGACACCCCTGAGGATGGGTCCTAACGTGCTTTTGTGTCTATGGAGACCTTGGAATGAAGCGGTGGAACTTGGGCCCTAAAGTGTTCTCCTAAACAAAGGCTTTGACACAGCTCCAACGTGCAAGTGTCCCATGTTTAGATGAGATGTTTTCTGATGGGTGAGTCAAGAAACAGCTATATGCTGCTTTTGAAATCCAGGCCTCTGAGGAGAGATGCCTGGAAACCAAAGCAATGGATCTGATTAGTGCCTAGGGGCCTGTTCTTTCCTTTTTACCTCTGGGGACATCTGTCTATGGGTCTGAGTGCAGGTAGGTGCTCAGTTGGGCTCAGATTGCCCCTGTTTTTCCTGGGAAGCCACCACTATTGAGATGGATCAGGGACTTTGGAGGTTTATCCTATGAGAAGGGTTGTGGCCATTGGAATGGGCACACACAATTCCCTTGGAGAGGGCAAGTACAGTCCTCAGGTTTGGCTCCAGGGGCCTGAGCCTGTAGGTTGTGTAGGCCAGGGCTGTTTGGACAGTTGTCTGAAAACACAAACTCGGCTTATGTTTCGGGTCATAGGTATGGCAGAACTGATCTACAGACCATGAAGAGAACTCTTCGGGATTTGAAAGAAGGGCGAGTGTAGGGCTCTGCTCAAGTTTTTATCCTGGATATCGTGTCACTCATGGTCGTTGAATTTCTGGGTGACTTCATCGGAAATGGACGAGTCTTACTCTCTGGTGGTTTGGCCACGTCCAAAGAGTTTGCGGTCATTCTGTGGGCTGGAAGAAGTCCGTTTTTGTTGTTGTTGTTGTTGTTGTTGTTGTTTTCTTTTTTAACCTCAGGTGTCCCACCAAATGATGGATTCCAGAGTAGAGCCCTGGGGAGGGGCGACTGGACAATCAGAAATCTGGTTAAAAATTGGGGCCTAGGGACATGTCAAGCCCATATGTCATCTAATGGTCCAGCCACTGAGAGGACTTACTAGAGGACAGGACTCATGCTGAGGGTCACAATGCGTGTGTATGCCCTCATCGCATTCAAGAATGTGCGGGGCCTCAGTGTGAATGCTGGTTTCTCCTACACTGAACGTGCCAACCACAAGGATTCTTGCCATGGGTAAGGAGGAATTCTGATTTCTGCATCACACTCACCCCTGGGCAGTGATTGGAGATAAGGTCTCGGTTCTGAAGCCTGAAAACTGAGGTAGGGAAGAGATGATGACCTAAGGCCATGGCGGGTTTTATGTGCTCAGTGTGCGGTCAGCTTTCTGGGTGTTGGTTTGGAGGTCCGGGCTCAGGTTTGTTCGACATTGCATTAGTGCCCAGGTTACACTATATAATTTGGGTAAAGTCGAGTGCTGTGTAGGTTTACCCTCATTTAAGGTGCCTGGGCAGCTCATGAGGCAATATTTTTTTTTCTAGAGGGCAGGCAGAGTGCTGCATTGTGGGTCCGGAATTGTCAAACTTGAGGGATTCGGGGTCAGGAGTGTGAGAACGGAAGTCTGAGAAGACAAGCTAGACTTGGGTTTCAGGGCGAGGGCATGGCAGGTACCCCTTGCAGATCTGAACCAATATCTCATGCATCTGAAGTCAGGGCGAGGATCAGACGTTGGCTCAGGTTGGAGTTTCTGAGCATGACGGCCGCTGCATGAAGGGAGCGGAATCTCGAGGCCATTGAGGTTTTCCCACGTTGGGAGTTGTGGGATGCCCCCTTCAAGGATTCCTTCTGCGGGATAATTGAGACCTGTTGGACAGCTCCAGGACATCCCATATGGAATGACTCCAGAGCACCGTTCGCGGAAGGATATTTGGGAATCCCGCCTCGCATTCCAATTGTCTCCTAACAACAAGACAGTTTAGATCTGATGGCTCTGCCGGAGCAACCGGGGTGGCTGAGTTGAAATGGACTTTCCTGAGGATGGGTCCTAATGTATTTTTGTGTCCATGAGGGCCTTGGAATGGGGCGGTGGCACCGGGACCCTGAAGTACTCTCCTAAGCTTTGGACATGGCTCCCATGCACAGGTTTCCTTGTGGAGACGAGATGAGTTCTGATGGGTGCCTCAGGAAAACCCCTATGCTCGTATTGGAATCAGGCTTTTGAGGACACATGCCTGTAACCCAAAGCAATGGATCCTATTATGGCCTAGGGTCCTGTCTGGTTCAATCTTCTTCTCTGGGGACATCCATCTATGGTATGAGTGGAGGGTGATTATCAGCTGGTGTCAGACAGCCCTTGTTTGTTCCGGGCGACCTACACTATTGGGATGGCCTCAGGGACTTTGGAGGTTTCTCCTAATTTGTACTATTTTGGACCATGGAATGGGCAGAATTCCCATGGATTGGTAGGCACAGTCCTAATGTGTGGCTCCAGGGGCCCAGCCTGCAGGGTGGTTGGCCCAAGACTTTGAGGACAGAAGTCTGAAAACACAAACTCAGCTTAGATTTGGGGACGTAGGTATGGCAGGCCCGATCGACAAACCATGAGAAGAACTCTTCAGGATATGAAGAAAGTGCTAGTCTGAGGCGCTTGCTCAGGCTTTTGTCTCTGGATTTTGTATCAGCGATGGCCGTGGAATGTCGGGGAGGCCTCATGGGCCATGGACGAATCTTCCTCTCTGAGGATTTGGCCCGATTCCCAATTGCTATTCGTCAATCTGTGGGATGGGAGGACTCATTTCAGTTTTGTTACCTCAGGTGTCCCACCAAAAGAGGAACTCCAAAGCCAAGCCATGGGGAAGACTGAAGGGTCAACCCGAACTATGGTTAAAAAAGGGGCCTAGGGGCATGGCAAGCCCAATATGCTATCTCTTCATCCAGCCACTGAGCGGCCTTACCTGAGGACTAGGCTCAGCCTGAGCGTCACAATGTGTGTTTGTGACCAATGTGGCCCGCGAGCATGGGCGGGGCCTCATGGGCCACACTGGTTTCAACGACACTGAACGTTGGACAACATGCGAACCACAAGGTTTCTTGCCATGGGGAAGGAGTTCTGATTTCTGCATCACCTTCAACCCTGGGCAGTGATTGGATATAAGGTCTAGGTTCTGAAACCTGAAAACCGAGGTTGGGAAGAGATGACGACCTAAGGCCATGGCGGCTCAATGTGCTTAGTGTGCGGCCAGCTGTCTGGGAGGGTCCAGGGGGTCCAGGCTCAGGCTGTGTCAGAAAGGGCATTAGTGCCCTGGTCAGCCTATGTATTTGGGGTACAGCCATGGTCGGTGCAGTTTGATCCTCATTTGGGCTTACTGGGTAGCCCCAGAGGACAATGTTTTTCTTCTGGAGGGCCGGCAGAGTGCTGCATTGTAGTTCTGGATTGCCAAACTGGAGGGCTTGTGGGCCAGTAGTCTGACGACAAAAGTCTGAGAACACAAGCTAGGCTTAGGTTCTGGGTGAGGCCATGGCAGGCACAATCTACAGACCTGAATCGAGATCTCGTGCATCTGAAGTCAGGGCGAGGATCAGACGATCACTCAGGTTGGAGTTTCTGTCCCTGATGGCCCCTTCATGAATGGGGGGGGCATCACGAGGCCATGGGTGTTTTCCCACGATGGGAGTTGAGAGAAGCTCCAAAATGCAGAGAGTCTTCTGCAGGACAATTGAGACCTGTTGTTTGGCTCCAGGCCAATGATTCTGAGCAGGGTTCTAAGGATGGATGGCTGGGTAGCCCACCTCGCATTCCAATTGTCTCCTAGCAACAAGACAGGTTAGATCTCCTGGATCTGTGGGGAGCAACCGAGGACGCTGAGTTGAAATGGACACCCCTGGGGATGAGTCCTAACGTGCTTTTGTGTCTATGGAGACCTTGGAATGAAGCGGTGGCACTGGGGCCCAAAAGGGTTCTCCTAAACAAAGGCTTTGACACAGCTCCAACGTGCAAGTGTCCCATGTGTAGATGAGATGTTTTCTGATGGGTGAGTCAAGAAACAGCTATATGCTGCTTTTGAAATCCAGGCCTCTGAGGAGAGATGCCTGGAAACCAAAGCAATGGATCTGATTAGTGCCTAGGGGCCTGTTCTTTCCTTTTTACCTCTGGAGACATCTGTCTATGGGTCTGAGTGCAGGTAGGTGCTCAGTTGGGCTCAGATTGCCACTGTTTTTCCTGGGAAGCCACCACTATTGAGATGGATCAGGGACTTTGGAGGTTTATCCTATGAGAAGGGTTGTGGCCATTGGAATGGGCACACACAATTCCCTTGGAGAGGGCAAGTACAGTCCTCAGGTTTGGCTCCAGGGGCCCGAGACTGTAGGTTGTGTAGGCCCCGGCTGTTTGGACAGTTGTCTGAAAACACAAACTCGGCTTATGTTTCGGGTCATAGGTATGGCAGAACTGATCTACAGACCATGAGGAGAACTCTTCGGGATTTGAAAGAAGGGCGAGTGTGAGGCTCTGCTCACGTTTTTATCCTGGATATCGTGTCACTCATGGTCGTTGAATTTCTGGGTGACTTCATGGGAAATGGACGAGTCTTACTCTCTGGTGGTTTGGCCACGTCCAAAGAGTTTGCGGTCATTCTGTGGGCTGGAAGAAGTCCGTTTTTTTTGTTGTTGTTGTTGTTGTTGTTGTTTTCTTTTTTAACCTCAGGTGTCCCACCAAATGATGGATTCCAGAGTAGAGCCCTGGGGAGGGGCGACTGGACAATCAGAAATCTGGTTAAAAATTGGGGCCTAGGGACATGTCAAGCCCATTATGACATCTAATGGTCCAGCCACTGAGAGGACTTACTAGAGGACAGGACTCATGCTGAGGGTCACAATGCGTGTGTATGCCCTCATCACACTCAAAAATGGGCGGGGCCTCAGGGTGAATGCTGGTTTCTCCTACACTGAACGTGCCAACCACAAGGATTCTTGCCATGGGTAAGGAGGAATTCTGATTTCTGCATCACACTCACCCCTGGGCAGTGATTGGAGATAAGGTCTCGGTTCTGAAGCCTGAAAACTGAGGTAGGGAAGAGATGATGACCTAAGGCCATGGCGGGTTTTATGTGCTCAGTGTGTGGTCAGCTTTCTGGGTATTGGTCAGGAGGTCCGGGATCAGGTTTGTTCGACAGTGCATTAGTGCCCAGGTTACACTATATAATTTGGGTAAAGTCGAGTGCTGTGTAGGTTTACCCTCATTCAAGGTGCCTGGGCAGCTCATGAGGCAATAATTTTTTTTCTAGAGAGCAGGCAAAGTGCTGCATTGTGGGCCGGAATTGCCAAACTTGAGGGATTCGTGGCCAGGAGTGTGAGGACGGAAGTCTGAGAAGACAAGCTAGACTTGGGTTTCAGGGCGAGGGCATTGCAGGTACCCCCTGCAGGTCTGAACCAATATCTCATGCATCTGAAGTCAGGGCGAGGATCAGACGTTGGCTCAGGTTGGAGTTTCTGAGCATGACGGCCGCTTCATGAAGGGAGCGGAATCTCGAGGCCATTGAGGTTTTCCCACGTTGGGAGTTGTGGGATGCCCCCTTCAAGGATTCCTTCTGCGGGATAATTGAGACCTGTTGGACAGCTCCAGGACATCCCATATGGAATGACTCCAGAGCACCGTTCGCGGATGGATACCTGGGAAGCCCGCCTCGCATTCCAATTTTCTCCTAACAACAAGACAGTTTAGATCTGATGGCTCTGCCGGAGCAACCGGGGTGGCTGAGTTGAAATGGACTTTCCTGAGGATGGGTCCTAATGTATTTTTGTGTCCATGAGGGCCTTGGAATGGGGCGGTGGCACCGGGACCCTGAAGTACTCTCCTAAGCTTTGGACATGGCTCCCATGCACAGGTTTCCTTGTGGAGACGAGATGAGTTCTGATGGGTGCCTCAGGAAAACCCCTATGCTCTTATTGGAATCAGGCTTTTGAGGACACATGCCTGTAACCCAAAGCAATGGATCCTATTATGGCCTAGGGTCCTGTCTGGTTCAATCTTCTTCTCTGGGGACATCCATCTATGGTATGAGTGGAGGTCGATTATCAGCTGGTGTCAGACAGCCCTTGTTTGTTCCGGGCGACCTACACTATTGGGATGGCCTCAGGGACTTTGGAGGTTTCTCCTAATTTGTACGATTTTGGACCATGGAATGGGCAGAATTCCCATGGATTGGTAGGCACAGTCCTAATGTGTGGCTCCAGGGGCCAAGCCTGCAGGGTGGTTGGCCCAAGACTTTGAGGACAGAAGTCTGAAAACACAAACTCAGCTTAGATTTGGGGACGTAGGTATGGCAGGCCCGATCTACAAACCATGAGAAGAACTCTTCAGGATATGAAGAAAGTGCGAGTCTGAGGCGCTTGCTCAGGCTTTTGTCTCTGGATTTTGTATCAGCGATGGCCGTGGAATGTCGGGGAGGCCTCATGGGCCATGGTTGAATCTTCCTCTCTGAGGATTTGGCCCGATTCCCAATTGCTTTTCGTCAATCTGTGGGATGGGAGGACTCATTTCAGTTTTGTTACCTCAGGTGTCCCACCAAAAGAGGAATTCCAAAGCCAAGCAGTGGGGAAGACTGAAGGGTCAACCCGAACTATGGTTAAAAATTGGGGCCTAGGGGCATAGCAAGCCCAATATGCTATCTCTTCATCCAGCCACTGAGCGGCCTTACTTGAGGACTGGGCTCAGCCTGAGCGTCACAATGTGTGTTTGTGACCAATGTGTCCAGCGAGCATGGGCGGGGTCTCATGGGCCACACTGGTTTCAACTACACTGAACGTTGGACAACATGCCAACCACAAGGTTTCTTGCCATGGGGAAGGAGTTCTGATTTCTGCATCACCTTCAACCCTGGGCAGTGATTGGAGATAAGGTCTAGGTTCTGAAACCTGAAAACCGAGGTTGGGAAGAGTTGACGACCTAAGGCCATGGCGGTTCGATGTGCTCAGTGTGCGGCCAGCTGTCTGGGAGGGTCCAGGGGGTCCAGGCTCAGGCTGTGTCAGAAAGGGCATTAGTGACCTGGTCAGCCTATGTATTTGGGGTACAGCCATGGTCGGTGCAGGTTATCCTCATTTGGGGTTACTGGGTAGCCCCAGAGGACAATGTTTTTCTTCTGGAGGGCCGGCAGAGTGCTGCATTGTAGTTCTGGATTGCCAAACTGGAGGGCTTGTGGGCCAGTAGTCTGACGACAAAAGTCTGAGAACACAAGCTAGGCTTAGGTTCTGGGTGAGGCCATGGCAGGCACAATCTACAGACCTGAATCGAGATCTCGTGCATCTGAAGTCAGGGCGAGGATCAGACGATGGCTCAGGTTGGAGTTTCTGTCCCTGATGGCCCCTTCATGAATGGGGGGGGGGGCTTCACGAGGCCATGGGTGTTTTCCCACGATGGGAGTTGTGAGAAGCTCCAAACTGCAGAGAGTCTTCTGCAGGACAATTGAGACCTGTTGTTTGGCTCCAGGCCAATGATTCTGAGCAGGGTTCTAAGGATGGATGGCTGGGTAGCCCACCTCGCATTCCAATTGTCTCCTAGCAACAAGACAGGTTAGATCTCCTGGATGTGGGGAGCAACCGAGGACGCTGAGTTGAAATGGACACCCCTGGGGATGGGTCATAACGTGCTTTTGTGTCTATGGAGACCTTGGAATGAAGCGGTGGCAATGGAGCCCAAAAGGGTTCTCTTAAACAAAGGCTTTGACACAGCTCCAACGTGCAAGTTTCCCATGTGTAGATGAGATGTTTTCTGATGGGTGAGTCAAAAAACAGCTATATGCTGCTTTTGAAATCCAGGCCCCTGAGGAGAGATGCCTGGAAACCAAAGCAATGGATCTGATTAGTGCCTAGGGGCCTGTTCTTTCCTTTTTACCTCTGGGGACATCTGTCTATGGGTCTGAGTGCAGGTAGGAGCTCAGTTGGGCTCAGATTGCCCCTGTTTTTCCTGGGAAGCCACCACTATTGAGATGGATCAGGGACTTTGGAGGTTTATCCTATGAGAAGGGTTGTGGCCATTGGAATGGGCACACACAATTCCCTTGGAGAGGGCAAGAACAGTCCTCAGGTTTGGCTCCAGGGGCCTGAGCCTGTAGGTTGTGTAGGCCAGGGCTGTTTGGACAGTTGTCTGAAAATACAAACTCGGCTTATGTTTCGGGTCATAGGAATGGCAGGACTGATCTACAGACCATGAGGAGAACTCTTCGGGATTTGAAAGAAGGGCGAGTGTGAGGCTCTGCTCAAGTTTTTGTCCTGGATATCGTGTCACTCATGGTCGTTGAATTTCTGGGTGACTTCATGGGAAATGGACGAGTCTTACTCTCTGGTGGTTTGGCCACGTCCAAAGAGTTTGCGTTCATTCTGTGGGCTGGAAGAAGTCCTTTTTTTTTTGTTGTTGATGTTGTTGTTTTTTTCTTTTTTAACCTCAGGTGTCCCAGCAAATGATGGATTCCAGAGTAGAGCCCTGGGGAGGGGCGACTGGACAATCAGAAATCTGGTTAAAAATTGGGGCCTAGGGACATGTCAAGCCCATTATGACATCTAATGGTCCAGCCACTGAGAGGACTTACTAGAGGACAGGACTCATGCTGTGGGTCAAAATGCGTGTGTATGCCCTCATCGCACTCAAGAATGGGCGGGGCCTCAGGGTGAATGCTGGTTTCTCCTACACTGAACGTGCCAACCACAAGGATTCTTGCCATGGGTAAGGAGGAATTCTGATTTCTGCATCACACTCACCCCTGGGCAGTGATTGGAGATAAGGTTTCGGTTCTGAAGCCTGAAAACTGAGGTAGGGAAGAGATGATGACCTAAGGCCATGGCGGGTTTTATGTGTTCAGTGTGCGGTCAGCTTTCTGGGTGTTGTTCAGGAGGTCCGGGCTCAGGTTGTGTTCGACAGTGCATTAGTGCCCAGGTTAGACTATATAATTTGGGTAAAGTCGAGTGCTGTGTAGGTTCACCCTCATTTAAGGTGCCTGGGCAGCTCATGAGGCAATAATTTTTTTTCTAGAGGGCAGGCAGAGTGCTGCATTGTGGGTCCGGAATTGCCAAACTTGAGGGCTTCGGGGCCAGGAGTGTGAGGACGGAAGTCTGAGAAGACAAGCTAGACTTGGGTTTCAGGGCGAGGGCACGGCAGGTACCCCCTGCAGATCTGAACCAATATCTCATGTATCTGAAGTCAGGGCAAGGATCAGACGTTGGCTCAGGTTGGAGTTTCTGAGCATGACGGCCGCTTCATGAAGGGAGCGGAATCTCGAGGCCATTGAGGTTTTACCACGTTGGGAGTTGTGGGATGCCCCCTTCAAGGATTCCTTCTGCGGGACAATTGAGACCTGTTGGACAGCTCCAGGACATCCCATATGGAATGACTCCAGAGCACCGTTCGCGGATGGATGCCTGGGAAGCCCGCCTCGCATTCCAATTGTCTCCTAGCAACAAGACAGTTTAGATCTGATGGCTCTGCCGGAGCAACCGGGGTGGCTGAGTTGAAATGGACTTTCCTGAGGATGGGTCCTAATGTGTTTTTGTGTCCATGAGGGCCTTGGAATGAGGCGGTGGCACCGGGACCCTGAAGTACTCTCCTAAGCTTTGGACATGGCTCCCATGCACAGGTTTCCTTGTGGAGACGAGATGAGTTCTGATGGGTGCCTCAGGAAAACCCCTATGCTCGTATTGGAATCAGGCTTTTGAGGACACATGCCTGTAACCCAAAGCAATGGATCCTATTATGGCCTAGGGTCCTGTCTGGTTCAATCTTCTTCTCTGGGGACATCCATCTATGGTATGAGTGGAGGTCGATTATCAGCTGGTGTCAGACAGCCCTTGTTTGTTCCGGGCGACCTACACTATTGGGATGGCCTCAGGGACTTTGGAGGTTTCTCCTAATTTGTACGATTTTGGACCCTGGAAGGGCAGAATTCCCATGGATTGGTAGGCACAGTCCTAATGTGTGGCTCCAGGGGCCTAGCCTGGAGGGTGGTTGGCCCAAGACTTTAAGGACTGAAGTCTGAAAACACAAACTCAGCTTAGGTTTGGGGACGTAGGTATGGCAGGCCCGATCTACAAACCATGAGAAGAACTCTTCAGGATATGAAGAAAGTGCGAGTCTGAGGCGCTTGCTCAGGCTTTTGTCTCTGGATTTTGTATCAGCGATGGCCGTGGAATGTCGGGGAGGCCTCATGGGCCATGGATGAATCTCCTCTCTGAGGATTTGGCCCGATTCCCAATTGCTTTTCGTCAATCTGTGGGATGGGAGGACTCATTTCGTTTTGATACCTCAGGTGTCCCACCAAAAGAGGAATTCCAAAGCCAAGCCGTGGGGAAGACTGAAGGGTCAACCCGAACTATGGTTAAAAATTGGGGCCTAGGGGCATGGCAAGCCCAATATGCTATCTCTTCATCCAGCCACTGAGTGTCCTTACTTGAGGACTGGGCTCAGCCTGAGCGTGACAATGTGTGTTTGTGACCAATGTGGCCCGCGAGCATGGGCGGGGCCTCATGGGCCACACTGGTTTCAACGACACTGAACGTTGGACAACATGCCAACCACAAGGTTTCTTGCCATGGGGAAGGAGTTCTGATTTCTGCATCACCTTCAACCCTGGGCAGTGATTGGAGATAAGGTCTAGGTTCTGAAACCTGAAAACCGAGGTTGGGAAGAGATGACGACCTAAGGCCATGGCGGCTCGATGTGCTCAGTGTGTGGCCAGCTGTCTGGGAGGGTCCAGGGTGTCCAGGCTCAGGCTGTGTCAGAAAGGGCATTAGTGCCCTGGTCAGCCTATGTATTTGGGGTACAGCCAAGGTCGGTGCAGGTTGATCCTCATTTGGGGTTACTGGGTAGCCCCAGAGGACAATGTTTTTTATATCTGGAGGGCCGGCAGAGTGCTGCATTGTAGTTCTGGATTGCCAAACTACAGGGCTTGTGGGCCAGTAGTCTGACGACAAAAGTCTGAGAACACAAGCTAGGCTTAGGTTTCTGGGTGAGGCCATGGCAGGCACAATCTACAGACCTGAATCGAGATCTCGTGTATCTGAAGTCAGGGCGAGGATCAGACGATCACTCAGGTTGGAGTTTCTGTCCCTGATGGCCCCTTCATGAATGGGGTGGGCATCACGAGGCCATGGGTGTTTTCCCACGATGGGAGTTGTGAGAAGCTCCAAACTGCAGAGAGTCTTCTGCAGGACAATTGAGACCTGTTGTTTGGCTCCAGGCCAATGATTCTGAGCAGGGTTCTAAGGATGGATGGCTGGGTAGCCCACCTCGCATTCCAATTGTCTCCTAGCAACAAGACAGGTTAGATCTCCTGGATCTGTGGGCAGCTACCGAGGATGCTGAGTTGAAATGGAGACCCCTGGTGATGGGTCCTAATATGCTTTTGTATCTATGGAGACCTTGGAATGAAGCGGTGGCACTGGGGCGCTTAAGGGTTCTCCTAAACAAAGGATTTGACACAGCTCCAACGTGCAAGTTTCCCATGTGTAGATGAGATGTTTTCTGATGGGTGAGTCAAGAAACAGCTATATGCTGCTTTTGAAATCCAGGCCTCTGAGGAGAGATGCCTGGAAACCAAAGCAATGGATCTGATTATTGCCTAGGGGCCTGTTCTTTCCTTTTTACCTCTGGGGACATCTGTCTATGGGTCTGAGTGCAGGTGGGTACTCAGTTGGGCTCGGATTGCCCCTGTTTTTCCTGGGAAGCCACCACTATTGAGATGGTCAGGGACTTTGGAGGTTTATCCTATGAGAAGAGTTGTGGCCATTGGAATGGGCACACACAATTCCATTGGAGAGGGCAAGTACAGTCCTCAGGTTTGGCTCCAGGGGCCTGAGCCTGTAGGTTGTGTAGGCCAGGGCTGTTTGGACAGTTGTCTGAAAACACAAACTCGGCTTATGTTTCGGGTCATAGGTATGGCAGGACTGATTTACAGACCAAGAGGAGAACTCTTCGGGATTTGAAAGAAGGGCGATGTGAGGCTCCTGCTCAAGTTTTTGTCTCTGGATATTGTGTCACTCATGGTCGTGGAATTTCTGGGTGACTTCATCGGAAATGGACGAGTCTTACTCTCTGGTGGTTTGGCCCCGTCCAAAGAGTTTTCGGTCATTCTGTGGGCTGGAAGAAGTCCATTTTTTTTTTTTGTTGTTGTTGTTGTTGTTTTTTTCTATTTTAACCTCAGGTGTCCCACCAATTGATGGATTCCAGAGTAGAGCCCTGGGGAGGGGCGACTGGACAATCAGAAATCTGTTAAAAATTGGGGCCTAGGGACATGTCAAGCCCATTATGACATCTAATGGTCCAGCCACTGAGAGGACTTACTAGAGGACAGGACTCATGCTGAGGGTCACAATGCGTGTGTATGCCCTCTTCGCACTCAAGAATGGGCGGGGCCTCAGGGTGAATGCTGGTTTCTCCTACACTGAACATTGGACAACGTGCCAACCACAAGGGTTCTTGCCATGGGTAAGGAGGAGTTCTGACTTCTGCATCACACTCACCCCTGGGAAGTGATTGGAGATAAGGTCTCGGTTCTGAAGCCTGAAAACTGAGGTAGGGAAGAGAGGATGACCTAAGGCCATGGCAGGTTTTATGTGCTCAGTGTGCGGTCAGCTTTCTGGGTGTTGGTCAGGAGGTCCGGGCTCAGGTTGTGTTCGACAGTGCATTAGTGCCCAGGTTAGACTATATAATTTGGGTAAAGTCGAGTGCTGTGTAGGTTTACCCTCATTTAAGGTGCCTGGGCAGCTCATGAGGCAATCATTTTTTTTCTAGAGGGCAGGCAGAGTGCTGCATTGTGGGTCCGGAATTGCCAAACTTGAGTGCTTCGGGGCCAGGAGTGTGAGGACGGAAGTCTGAGAAGACAAGCTAGACTTGGGTTTCAGGTCGAGGGCACGGCAGGTACCCCCTGCAGATATGAACCAATATCTCATGCATCTGAAGTAAGGGCGAGGATCAGACGTTGGCTCAGGTTGGAGTTTCTGAGCATGACGGCCGCATCATGAAGGGAGCGGAATCTCGAGGCCATTGAGGTTTTACCACGTTGGGAGTTGTGGGATGCCCCCTTCAAGGATTCCTTCTGCGGGACAATTGAGACCTGTTGGACAGCTCCAGGACATCCCATATGGAATGACTCCAGAGCACCGTTCGCGGATGGATGCCTGGGAAGCCCGCCTCGCATTCCAATTGTCTCCTAGCAACAAGACAGTTTAGATCTGATGGCTCTGCCGGAGCAACCGGGGTGGCTGAGTTGAAATGGACTTTCCTGAGGATGGGTCCTAATGTGTTTTTGTGTCCATGAGAGCCTTGGAATGGGGCGGTGGCACCGGGACCCTGAAGTACTCTCCTAATCTTTGGACATGGCTCCCATGCACAGGTTTCCTTGTGGAGACGAGATGAGTTCTGATGGGTGCCTCAGGAAAACCCCTATGCTCTTATTGGAATCAGGCTTTTGAGGACACATGCCTGTAACCCAAAGCAATGGATCCTATAATGGCCTAGGGTCCTGTCTGGTTCAATCTTCTTCTCTGGGGACATCCATCTATGGTATGAGTGGAGGTCGATTATCAGCTGGTGTCAGACAGCCCTTGTTTGTTCCGGGCGACCTACACTATTGGGATGGCCTCAGGGACTTTGGAGGTTTCTCCTAATTTGTACGATTTTGGACCATGGAATGGGCAGAATTCCCATGGATTGGTAGGCACAGTCCTAATGTGTGGCTCCAGGGGCCTAGCCTGGAGGGTGGTTGGCCCTAGACTTTGAGGACTGAAGTCTGAAAACACAAACTCATCTTAGGTTTGGGGACGTAGGTATGGCAGCCCCGATCTACAAACCATGAGAAGAACTCTTCAGGATATGAAGAAAGTGCGAGTCTGAGGCGCTTGCTCAGGCTTTTGTCTCTGGATTTTGTATCAGCGATGGCCGTGGAATGTCGGGGAGGCCTCATGGGCCATGGACAAATCTTCCTCTCTGAGGATTTGGCCCGATTCCCAATTGCTTTTCGTCAATCTGTGGGATGGGAGGACTCAATTCAGTTTTGTTACCTCAGGTGTCCCACCAAAAGAGGAATTCCAAAGCCAAGCCGTGGGGAAGACTGAAGGGACAACCCGAACTATGGTTAAAAATTGGGGCCTAGGGGCATGGCAAGCCCAATATGCTATCTCTTCATCCAGCCACTGAGTGTCCTTACTTGAGGACTGGGCTTAGCCTGAGCGTGACAATGTGTGTTTGTGACCAATGTGGCCCGCGAGCATGGGCGGGGCCTCATGGGCCACACTGGTTTCAACAACACTGAACGTTGGACAACATGCCAACCACAAGGTTTCTTGCCATGGGGAAGGAGTTCTGATTTCTGCATCACCTTCAACCCTGGGCAGTGATTGGAGATACGGTCTAGGTTCTGAAACCTGAAAACTGATGTTGGGAAGAGATGACGACCTAAGGCCATGGCGGCTCGATGTGCTCAGTGTGCGGCCAGCTGTCTGGGAGGGGCCAGGGGCTCCAGGCTCAGGCTGTGTCAGAAAGGGCATTAGTGCCCTGGTCAGCCTATGTATTTGGGGTACAGCCAAGGTCGGTGCAGGTTGATCCTCATTTGGGGTTACTGGTTAGCCCCAGAAGACAATGTTTTTCTTCTGAAGAGCCGGCAGAGTGCTGCATTGTAGTACTGGAATGCCAAACTGGAGGGCTTGTGGGCCAGTAGTCTGACGACAAAAGTCTGAGAACACAAGCTAAGCTTAGGTTTCTGGGTGAGGCCATTGCACGCACAATCTACAGACCTGAATCGAGGTCTCGTGCATCTGAAGTCAGCGCGAGATTCAGACGATCGCTCAGGTTGGAGTTTCTGTCCCTGATGGCTCCTTCATGAATGGGGGGGGGCATCATGAGTCCATGGGTGTTTTCCCACGATGGGAGTTGTGAGAAGCTCCAATCTGCAGAGAGTCTTCTGCAGGACAATTGAGACCTGTCGTTTGGTACCAGGCCAATGATTCTGAGCAGGGTTCTAAGGATGGATGGCTGGGTAGCCCACCTCGCATTCCAATTGTCTCCTAGCAACAAGACAGGTTAGATCTCCTGGATCTGTGGGGAGCAACCGAGGACGCTGAGTTTAAATGGACACCCCTGGGGATGGGTCCTAACGTGCTTTTGTGTCTATGGAGACCTTGGAATGAAGCGGTGGCACTGGGGCCCTAAAGGGTTCTCCTAAACAGAGGCTTTGACACAGCTCCAACGTGCAAGTTTCCCATGTGTAGATGAGATGTTTTCTGATGGGTGAGTCAAGAAACAGCTATATGCTGCTTTTGAAATCCAGGCCTCTGAGGAGAGATGCCTGGAAACCAAAGCAATGGATCTGATTAGTGCCTAGGGGCCTGTTCTTTCCTTTTTACCTCTGGGGACATCTGTCTATGGGTCTGAGTGCAGGTAGGTGCTCAGTTGGGCTCAGATTGCCCCTGTTTTTCCTGGGAAGCCACCACTATTGAGATGGATCAGGGACTTTGGAGGTTTATCCTATTAGAAGGGTTGTGGCCATTGGAATGGGCACACACAATTCCCTTGGAGAGGGCAAGTACAGACCTCAGGTTTGGCTCCAGGGGCCTGAGCCTGTAGATTGTGTAGGCCAGGGCTGTTTGGACAGTTGTCTGAAAACAAACTCGGCTTATGTTTCGGGTCATAGGTATGGCAGGACTGATCTACAGACCATGAGGAGAACTCTTCGGGATTTGAAAGAAGGGCGAGTATGAGGCTCCTTCTCAAGTTATTATCCTGGATATCATGTCACTCATGGTCGTGGAATTTCTGGGTGACTTCATGGGAAATTGACGAGTCTTACTCTCTGGTGGTTTGGCCCCGTCCAAAGAGTTTGGAGTCATTCTGTGGGCTGGAAGAAGTCCGTTTTTTTTTTTTTTTATTCTTGTTTTTTTCTTTTTTATCCTCAGGTGTCCCACCAAATGAGGGATTCCAGAGTAGAGCCCTGGGGAGGGGCGACTGGACCATCAGAAATTTGGTTAAAAATTGGGGCCTAGGGACATGTCAAGCCCATTATGACATCTAATGGTCCAGCAACTGAGAGGACTTACTAGAGGACAGGACTCATGCTGAGGGTCACAATGCGTGTGTATGCCCTCCTCGCACTCAAGAATGGGCGGGGCCTCAGGGTGAATGCTGGTTTCTCCTACACTGAACGTTGGACAACATGCCAACCACAGGGTTCTTGCCATGGGTAAGGAGGAGTTCTGATTTCTGCATCACACTCACCCCTGGGAAGTGATTGGAGATAAGGTCTCGGTTCTGAAGCCTGAAAACTGAGGTAGGGAAGAGATGATGACCTAAGGCCATGGCGGGTTTTATGTGCTCAGTATGCGGTCAGCTTTCTGGGTGTTGGTCAGGAGGTCCGGTCTCAGGTTGTGTTCGACAGTGCATGAGTGCCCAGGTTAGACTATATAATTTGGGTAAAGTCGAGTGCTGTGTAGGTTTACCCTCATTTAAGGTGCCTGGGCAGCTCATGAGGCAATAATTTTTTTTCTAGAGGGCAGGCAGAGTGCTGCATTGTGGGTCCGGAATTGCCAAACTTGAGGGCTTCGGGGCCAGGAGTGTGAAGACGGAAGTCTGAGAAGACAAGCTAGACTTGGGTTTCAGGGCGAGGGCACGGCAGGTACCCCCTGCAGATCTGAACCAATATCTCATGCATCTGAAGTCAGGGCGAGGATCAGACGTTGGCTCAGGTGGGAGTTTCTGAGCATGACGGCCGCTTCATGAAGGGAGCGGAATCTCGAGGCCATTGAGGTTTTCCCACGTTGGGAGTTGTGGGATGCCCCCTTCATGGATTCCTTCTGCGGGACAATTGAGACCTTTCGGACAGCTCCAGGACATCCCATATGGTATGACTCCAGAGCACCGTTCGCGGATGGATGCCTGGGAAGCCCGCCTCGCATTCCAATTGTCTCCTAGAAAAAGACAGTTTAGATCTGATGGCTCTGCGGGAGCAACCGGGGTGGCTGAGTTGAAATGGACTTTCCTGAGGATGGGTCCTAATGTGTTTTTGTGTCCATGAGGGCCTTGGAATGGGGCGGTGGCACCGGGACCCTGAAGTACTCTCCTAAGCTTTGGACATGGCTCCCATGCACAGGTTTCCTTGTGGAGACGAGATGAGTTCTGATGGGTGCCTCAGGAAAACCCCTATGCTCGTATTGGAATCAGGCTTTTGAGGACACATGCCTGTAACCCAAAGCAATGGATCCTATTATGGCCTAGGGTCCTGTCTGGTTCAATCTTCTTCTCTGGGGACATCCATCTATGGTATGAGTGGAGGTCGATTATCAGCTGGTGTCAGACAGCCTTTGTTTGTTCCGGGCGAACTACACTATTGGGATGGCCTAATGGTCGTTGGAGATTTCTCCTAATTTGTACGATTTTGGACCATGGAATGGGCAGAATTCCCATGGATTGGTAGGCACAGTCCTAATGTGTGGCTCCAGGGGCCCAGCCTGGAGGGTGTGTGGCCCAAGACTTTGAGGACAGAAGTCTGAAAACACAAACTCAGCTTAGGTTTGGGGACGTAGGTATGGCAGGCCCGATCTACAAACCATGAGAAGAAATCTTCAGGATATGAAGAAAGTGCGAGTCTGAGGTGCTTGCTCAGGCTTTTGTCTCTGGATTTTGTATCAGCGATGGCCGTGGTATGTCGGGGACGCCTCATGGGCCATGGACGAATCTTCCCTCTGAGGATTTGGCCCGATTCCCAATTGCTTTTCGTCAATCTGTGGGATGGGAGGACTCATTTCAGTTTTGTTACCTCAGGTGTCCCACCAAAAGAGGAATTCCAAAGCCAAGCCGTGGGGAAGACTGAAGGGACAACCCGAACTATGGTTAAAAATTGGGGCCTAGGGGCATGGCAAGCCCAATATGATATCTCTTCATCCAGCCACTGAGTGGCCTTACTTGAGGACTGGGCTCAGTCTGAGCGTCACAATGTGTGTTTGTGACCAATGTGGCCCGCGAGCATGGGCGGGGCCTCATGGGCCACACTGGTTTCAACTACACTGAACGTTGGACAACATGCCAATCACAAGGTTTCTTGCCATGGGGAAGGAGTTCTGATTTCTGCATCACCTTCAACCCTGGGCAGTGATTGGAGATAAGGTCTAGGTTCTGAAACCTGAAAACTGATGTTGGGAAGAGATGACGACCTAAGGCCATGGCGGCTCGATGTGCTCAGTGTGCGGCCAGCTGTCTGGGAGGGGCCAGGGGTTCCAGGCTCAGGCTGTGTCAGAAAGGGCATTAGTGCCCTGGTCAGCCTATGTATTTGGGGTACAGCCAAGGTCGGTGCAGGTTGATCCTCATTTGGAGTTACTGGTTAGCCCCAGAAGACAATGTTTTTCTTCTGAAGAGCCGGCAGAGTGCTGCATTGTAGTTCTGGATTGCCAAACTGGAGGGCTTGTGGGCCAGTAGTCTGACGACAAAAGTCTGAGAACACAAGCTAAGCTTAGGTTTCTGGGTGAGGCCATGGCACGCACAATCTACAGACCTGAATCGAGGTCTCGTGCATCTGAAGTCAGCGCGAGATTCAGACGATCGCTCAGGTTGGAGTTTCTGTCCCTGATGGCTCCTTCATGAATGGGCGGCGGGGCATCACGAGTCCATGTGTGTTTTCCCACGATGGGAGTTGTGAGAAGCTCCAAACTGCAGAGAGTCTTTTGCAGGACAATTGAGACCTGTCGTTTGGTTCCAGGCCAATGATACTGAGCAGGGTTCTAAGGATGGATGGCTGGGTAGCCCACCTCGCATTCCAATTGTCTCCTAGCAACAAGACAGGTTAGATCTCCTGGATCTGTGGGGAGCAACCGAGGACGCTGAGTTTAAATGGACACCCCTGGGGATGGGTCCTAACGTGCTTTTGTGTCTATGGAGACCTTGGAATGAAGCGGTGGCACTGGGGCCCTAAAGGGTTCTCCTAAACAGAGGCTTTGACACAGCTCCAACGTGCAAGTTTCCCATGTGTAGATGAGATGTTTTCTGATGGGTGAGTCAAGAAACAGCTATATGCTGCTTTTGAAATCCAGGCCTCTGAGGAGAGATGCCTGGAAACCAAAGCAATGGATCTGATTAGTGCCTAGGGGCCTGTTCTTTCCTTTTTACCTCTGGGGACATCTGTCTATGGGTCTGAGTGCAGGTAGGAGCTCAGTTGGGCTCAGATTGCCCCTGTTTTTCCTGGGAAGCCACCACTATTGAGATGGATCAGGGACTTTGGAGGTTTATCCTATTAGAAGGGTTGTGGCCATTGGAATGGGCACACACAATTCCCTTGGAGAGGGCAAGTACAGTCCTCAGGTTTGGCTCCAGGGGCCTGAGCCTGTAGGTTGTGTAGGCCAGGGCTGTTTGGACAGTTGTCTGAAAACACAAACTCGGCTTATGTTTCGGGTCATAGGTATGGCAGGACTGATCTACAGACCATGAGGAGAACTCTTCGGGATTTGAAAGAAGGGCGAGTGTGAGGCTCCTGCTCAAGTTTTTATCCTGGATATCGTGTCACTCATGGTCGTGGAATTTCTGGATCTGAAGTCATGGCGAGGATCAGACGATCGCTCAGGTTGGAGTTTCTGTCCCTGATGGCCCCTTCATGAATGGGGGGGCATATCGAGGCCATGGGGGTTTTCCCACGATGGGATTGTGAGAAGCTCCAAACTGCAGAGAGTCTTCTGCAGGACAATTGAGACCTGTCGTTTGGCTCCAGGCCAATGATTCTGAGCAGGGTTCTAAGGATGGATGGCTGGGTAGCCCACCTCGCATTCCAATTGTCTCCTAGCGACAAGACAGGTTAGATCTCCTGGATCTGTGGGGAGCCACCGAGGACGCTGAGTTGAAATGGACACCCCTGGGTATGGGTCCTAATGTGCTTTTGTGTCTATGGAGACCTTGGAATGAAGCGGAGGCTTTGGGCCCTAAAGGGTTCTCCTAAACAGAGGCTTTGACACAGCCCCAACGTGCAAGTTTCCCATGTGTAGATGAGATGTTTTCTAATGTGTGGGTCAAGAAACAGCTATATGCTGCTTTTGAAATCCAGGCCTCTGAGGAGAGATGCTTGGAAACCAAAGCAATGGATCTGATTAGTGCCTAGGGGCCTGTTCTTTCCTTTTTACCTCTGGGGACATCTGTCTATGGGTCTGAGTGCAGGTAGGAGCTCAGTTGGGCTCAGATTGCCCCTGTTTTTCCTGGGAAGTCACCACTATTGAGATGGATTAGGGACTTTGCAGGTTTATCCTATTAGAAGGGTTGTGGCCATTGGAATGGGCACACACAATTCCCTTGGAGAGGGCAAGTACAGTCCTCAGGTTTGGCTCCAGGGGCCTGAGCCTGTAGGTTGTGTAGACCTGGGCTGTTTGGACAGTTGTCTGAAAACACACACCCTCCAGGCTAGGGCCCCTGGAACCACACCTCTGGATTGTTCCTGCCCTCTCAAAGGGAATTCTTCATATTCCATTTGCCACAACCATAAAAATCAGGAGAAATCTCCAATGTCCCTGGGACCATACCAATTTTGTAGGCCGCTTGGAACAAACAGGGGTGATCTGACACTAGCTGAGCAACTAGCTCCACACCAACTCGGAGACTGATGTCCCCAGAGAAGAACATTGAACTGGACAGGCCCCTAGGCCCTAATCAGATCCATTGCTTTGGTTTCCAGGCATCTCTTCTCAGAGATGCCAGCCTATGGGGTTTCCAGAGGCCCCTTCAGAGCAAGTCTTGTCTGCACATTGGAAACTTGCTCGTGGAGCTATGTCAGAACCTCAGAGGCCTGGTTTTCAATACCACCATATGGGGGTTTCCTGAGTCATCAGTCAGAACAAATGTCTTCTCCACATGGGAAACGTGCTCTTTCAAGCTGTGTCAAAACCTCCGGCTAGGAAAATCCTTCAGGGCCCCGGTGCCACCACCTCATTCCAAGGTCTCCATGGACACAATCCCACATTAGGACCCATCTGCAGGAGAGTCTATTTCAACTCAGTGCCCTTGGGTGCTCCCCTAGAGCCAGCAGATCGAACCTATCTTGTCACTAGGAGACAATTGGAATGTGAGGCGGGCTGGCTAGGCATCCATCTGTAGAAAACTACTCTGAAGTAATTTCATATGGGACGTCCTGGAGCCATCCAAGAGGTCACAGCTCTCCTGCAGAAGGAATCCTTGCGCTTTGGAGCACCTCACAACTCCCATCATGGGAAAAGCTCTGTGGCCTCGTGGTGCACCGTCCCCTTCATGAAAGAGCCATCTTGGACAGAAACTCCAACCTGAGCCAACGTCTAATCCTCGCCCTGACTTCAGATGCACAAAATCTTGATTCAACTCTGCAGAGTGTGCCTGCCGAAACCCTGCCCCGAAGCAAAACCTAGCTATTGTTCTCAGACTTCGTCCTCACACTCCGAGCCCACCAGCCCTCCAGTTAGGGAATTCTGGAGAGACACAATGCAGCACTCTGACTGCCCTCCAGAAGAGAAACGTTGTCCTATGGGGCTAACCAGAAACACCAAATGAGGATCAACCTGCATGCCACTTGACTCTACCCCAATTATACAGTTTCACTTCGGCGTTAATGCCCTGTCTTGCACAGCCTGAGGTCTGAATTCCCAACCGACACCCAGACAGCTGGCTGTACACTGAGCACATCAGACCCGCCATGGCTTTAGGTCATCATCTCTTCCCAACCTTGGTTTTCAGGCTTCAGAACCTAGACCTTATATATACTCACTACCCAGGGGTGAACGTGATGCAGAAATGAAACTCCTTCTTCCTCAAGGCAAGAAACCTTGTGGTTGGCATGTTTTCCAACGTTCAGTGTAGGAGAATCCAGTGTAGCCCATGAGTCCCCGCCCATGCTTGAGAACCGCAATGGGCACAAACACATTGGGACCCTCAGTGTGAGCCCTGTCCTCAAGTAAAGCCTCTCAGGGGCTGGACCAAGAACCCGCATTGCCATCCCTAGTCCCCCAATATTAATGAGAGGTTGAGAGGTCTAGTCACCCCTATTCAGTTCTTTGCTCTGGAACCCCTGAGGAAAAAAATATCGAAGGGTCTCCTCCATCCCCTGAATGAGCCCCAAAACTTGGGATCTGACCAAATCTTAAAAGAGAAAGAATCATCCATGGCCAAAGAGGCCATCCCGTCATTCCATGGCCACCATTGACACAAAATCTAGAGACAAAAGCCTGGAGATATGCCTCACACTTGCCCTTTGTTCATAGCCTGAAAAATTCTCCTCACGGACTATAGATCAGGCCTGTCATACCTACGTCCCCAAACCTAAGCTGAGTTTGGGTTTTCAGATTTCTGTCCCCACTGTCCTGGCCCACACACCCTCCAGGCTGGGGCCCCTGGAGCCATGCCTCAGGACTGTGCCTGCCTTCTCCAAGCAAATTCTGCCCATTCCATTGGCCACAACCCTAAAGATTAGGAGAACACTCCAACGTCCCTGAGGCCATCCCAATAGTGTTGGCCACTCAGGGCAAACAGGGTGATCTGTCCCAAGATGAGCAACTACCTCAACTCAGACCCATAGACAGATAACCCCAGAGAAGAAGATTGAACCGGACAGGCACCTAGGACCTAATCAGATCCATTGCTTTTGATTCCAGGCATCTCTCCTCAGAGGCCTGGTTTCCAATACCAGCATATGTGTTCTTCTGGAGGTACCAGTCTGAACAAATCTCATTTCCACATGGGAAACATGCATTTTGGAGCTGTGTCACAACCTCCACTTAAGGGAAACCTTCAGGTCCCAGCAGCCAACACCCCATTCCAAGGTCTCCATGGACACAAACCCACATTATGACCCATCCGCAGGCGAGTCCATTTCAACACATCCCCTTTGGTTGCTCCCCAAAAGAAGCAGATCGAACCTGCCTTGTCACTAGGAGACAATAGGAATGTGAGGCGGGCACTCCAGGAATCCATCCTTAGAACCCTGCACTGCCGTGGTTCCGCATGGGACGTCCTGGAGCAATCTGACCGGTCTCGACTGTCCCGTAGAAGGAATCCTTGCCGATTGGAGCAACATACAATGCCAATCGTGGGAAAGTCTCCATAGCCCCATGATGCCCCCCACCATCATGAAGGGGCCATCCTGAACAGAAACTTCAACCTGAGCCTACGTCTGATCCTCGCCCTGACTTCAGATGCATGAGATTTAGATTTAGCTCTACAGAGTGTGCCTGCCATGATCTTGACCCAAAACCTAAGCCTAGCTTGTGTTCTCACACTTCCTTCCTCACAATTCTGGCCCACAAGCCCTCCAGTGTGAGAATTCCGTCGCCACAATGCAGCACTCTTCCTTCCCTCCAGAAGAAAAACGTTGCCCCTGGGGCTACCCAGAAACGCCAAATGAGGATCAACCTGCATGCCACTCAACTTTACTCCAATTATACAGTCTAAGCTTGGCACTAATGCCCTGTCTGACACAGCCTGAGCCTGGACCTCCTGGATGACACCCAGAAAGGTGGTGTCACACCTAAGGACTGTGCCAGTGCTCTCCAAGGGAACTCTGCCCGTTTCATTTGCCACACCCTTACAGATTAGGAGAAACCTCCAATTCCCAAGACCAGTCCAATAGTGTTGGCCTCCCCCAACAAACATGGGTGATCTGACACAAGCTGAGCAGTGACCTCCATTCTGAATCTTAGACAGAGACACTCAGAGGAGAATATTGAAAAGGACAGGCCCCTAGACCGTAATCAGATCCATTGCTTTGGATTCCAGGCATTGTTCCCCAGATGCTTGGTTTCCAATACCAGGTTGTGGGGGTTTCAGAACAAATCTCGTCTCTACATGGGAAACTTGCTCTTTGGAGCTGCATCAAAACCTCAGGTTAGGAGAATTCTTCAGGGCAACAGAGCCACTGCCCCATTCCAAGGGATCCATGGACACAAATCCACATCGACTGATCCTCATGAGATTCCATTTCAATTCAGCCCCCTCGGTTGTTCCCCCAGTGACAGCAGATCAAATCCTCCTTTTCACTAGGACACAACTGGAATGCAAGTTGGACTGCCCAGGCATCCATCATTAGAACTGTGCTTTGGAGCATTTCTAATGGGACGTCCTTGATCCATCTAAAAAGTCATGACTGTCCCGCTGACGGAATCCTTGTGGTTTGGAGCATCACACACTCACAAAGTTGGAAATCTTCCATGGTTTCCTGATGCCCCCCCCACCTTAATGAAGGGGACATCATGTACAGAAACTCCAACCTAAGCCAACATCTGATCCTCGCCCTGAATTCAGATGCACGAGATCTCATTTCAGGTCTGTAGAGTGTGCCTGCCATGTCACCGCTGCGAATTCAAAGCTGAACTTGTGTTCTCAGACTTCTGTCCTAAAACACCTGGCCCACAAGCCCTGAAGTTGGCAATTCTGGAGCCAGAATGCAGCACTCTGCCTGCCCTCCAGAAGAAAATCTTTGCACTATGGGGCCAACCAGAAACCCCAAATGAGGACCAACCTTCACATCACTCGACTGTACCCCAATTATACAGTCTAGCCTGGGGACTAATGCCCTGCCTGACACAGCCTGAGCCCAGACCTCATGATGGGCACAGACATCTGGCTGCACACTAAGTGCATTGGACCCACCATGGCCTTAGGTCGTCATCTCTTACCAACCTCGGTTTTCAGGCTTCAGAATCTAGACCTTATCTCTACTCACTGCCATGCCATGTACGTGATGCAGAAATCAGAACTCCTCCTTCCCCATGACCAGAAACCCTGTGGTTGGCATGTTGTCCAACGTGCAGTGTAGGAGAAACCAGCATTGCCCATGAGGCCCCAGACATGCTTGAGGGCTGCGATGGGCACAAACACACATTAGGATCCTAAGCATGATCCCTGGCCTCAAGTAAAGCCTCTCCGGGGATGGACCAAGAGCCCACATATGGAGATTACCATGCCCCTACTCCCCAAGCCTTAACCAGTGCTTGAGAAGTCTAGTCACCCCTACTCAGATCTCTTCTCTAGAATCCCTCCTTGGTGGGACACATGAGGTTAAAAAAAAATAGAGAAAGGACTCCTACCGTCCAAAGAATGACCGCAAACACTTGGAATTGGGCCAAATTCACAGAGAGAAATACTCGTCCATGGCTGATGAGGCCATCCTGACATTCCACGGCCACCATTGACACCAAATCCAGAGACAAAAGCCTGAAAAAGCGCCACACACTCGCCCTTTGTTCAAAGCCTGAAAAATTCTCACGGTCTGTAGATCGGGCCTGCCATACCTATGTCCCCAAACCTAAGCCACGTTTGTGTTTTCAGACTTCTGTCTCCATTGTCCTGGCCCACACACCCTCAAGGCTTGGCCCCATGGAGCCACACCTCAGGACTGTGCCTGCCCTCTCCATGGGAATTCTGCTCATTCCTTTGGCACAACCTGACAGATTAGGAGAAACATCCGAAGTCCCCGAGGCCACCCCAATATTGTAGGATGTCCGGGACAAACAGGGACCATCTGCCACAAGCTGAGCCACTACCTCCAATCAGACCTGTAGATAGATATCCATAGAAAAGAAGATTGAACAGGACAGGCACCTAGGCCCTAAACGGATCCATTGCTTTTGTTTTCACGTATCTCTCCTCAGAGGCCTGGATTCCAATACCAGCACATGGGGGTTTCTGGAGCTACCAATCAGAACAAATCGCATGATACATGGGAATCATGCTATATGGAACTGTGTCAAAACCTCCAGTTAGGAGAAAATTTCACGTCACTGGAGCCACCGCCCCATTCCAATGTCTCAATGGACACAATCCCACATTATGACCCATCCTCAGGAGAATCCATTTCAACTCAAACCTGGCGGTTGCTCACCCAGTGCCAGCAGATCAAACCTGCTTTGTCACTAGGAGACAATTGGAATGCGAGTTCGTTGCCCAGGTATCCATTGTTAGAACTCTGCACTGGAGAAATTCCTAATGGGGTGTCCTTGATCCATTCAACAGGTCTCAACTGTCCTGCAGAAGGAATCCTTGTGGTTTGCAGCATCACACACTCGCACCGTGGGAAAACCTCCATGGCCTCGTGATGCCTCCACCTTCAGGTAGAGGACATCATGGACAGAAACTCCCGTCTGATCCTCGCCCTGACTTCAGATGCATGAGATCTCAATTCAGCTCTGCAGAGTGTGCCTGCCTTGCCCTCGCCCCAAAACCTAAGCCAGCTCACGTTCTCAGACTTCCGTCCTCACACTCCTGGCCCACAAGCCTTCCACTTTGGGAATTCTGGAGACAAAATGCAGCACTCTGCCTGCCCTCCAGAAGAGAGACTTTGCCCTAGGGGTCTACCCAGAAACATCAAATGAGGATCAACCTGCAATTCTCTAGACTGTACCCCAATTATACAGTCTAGCCTGGGCACTAATGCCCTGTCTGACACAGCCTGACCCCAGACCTCGTGACCGACACCCAGACACCTGGCCTCACACTGAACACATCGAACATGCCATGGCCTTAGGTCATCATCTCTTCCCAACCTTGGTCTTCAGGCTTCAGAACCTAGACATTATCTCCACTCACAACTAAGTGATGTACGTGATGCAGAAATCAGAACTTCACCTTCCCCATGACCAGAAACCTTGTGGTTGGCATGTTGTCCAACGTTCAGTATATGAGAACCCAGCATGGCCCATGAGGCCTCAGACATGCTTGAGGGCTGCGATGGGCACAAACACACATTAGGACCCTAAGCATGAACCCTGGCCTCAAGTAAAGCCTCTCCGGGGCTGGACCAAGAGCCTGCATATGGGACTTGCCATGCCCCTACTACCCCAATCCTAGCCAGAGCTTGAGAAGTCTAGTCAACCTTATTCAGAGCTCTTTTCTGGAATCCCTCTTTGGCGGGACACATAAGGTAAAAAAAAAAAAAAAAAAAAAAAAACAAGATAAAAAAAAAAAAAAAGTAAGGCTCCTACCATCCAAAGAATGACCCCAAACACTTGGAATCTGGCCAAATCCACAGAGAGAAATACTCGTCCATGGTCGATGAGGCCAGCCTGATATTCCACGGCCACCATTGACACAAAATACGGACACAAAAACCAGAAAAAGTGCCACACACTTGCCCTTTGTTCAGAGCCCCCAAAATTCTCAAGGTCTGTAGATCGGGCCTGCCATACCTATGTCCCCAAACCTAAGCCGAGTTTGTGTTTTCAGACTTCTGTCTCCATTGTCCTCACCCACACATTCTAAAGGCTGGGCCCCATGGAGCCACACCTCAGGACTGTGCCTGCCCTCTCCAAGGGAATTCTGCTCATTCATTTGGAACAACCTGACAGATTAGGAGAATCATCCAAAATCTCTGAGGCCATCCCAATAGTGTAGGATGTCCTGGACATACAGGGACCCTCTGGCAAAAGCTGAGCCACTACCTCCAATCAGAACCTTAGACAGATATCCATAGAAAAGAATATTGAACAAGACAGGCACCTAGGCCCTAATTGGATCCATTTCTTTTGTTTTCAGGCATCTCTCCTCAGAGGCCTGGATTCCAATACCAGCATAAGGGTGTTTCCAGAGCTACCTATCAGAAAAAATCTCGTCTCCACATGGGAATCTTGCTCTATGGAGCTGTGTCATAACCTCCAGTTAGGAGAAAACTTCAGGTCACTGGAGCCACTGCCCCATTTGAATATCTCCATGGACACAATCCCAAATTATGACCCATCCTCAGGAGAGTCCATTTCATCTAAATCCCCTCGGTTGCTACTCCAGAGCCAGCAGATTGAACCTGCCTTGTCGCTAGGAGACAATTGAAATGCGAGTTGGGCTCTTCAGGCATCCATCCTTAGAACCCTGCTCTTGCGTCGTTCCTTATGGGACATCCTTGAGCCATCCAACAGGTCTCGACTGTCCCACAGGAGTCCTTGTGCATGGACCACCTAACAACTCATATCATGGAAAGCTTCCAAGGTCACATGATGCCCCCAATCTTCATGAAGGCAGATCATGGAAAGAAACTCCAACCTGAGCCAACAGCTGATCTTCGCCTTGACTTCAGATGCACGAGATCTTGATTCAGCTCTTCAGAGTGTACCTGCTGTGCCCTCACCCCAAAACCTAAGCGTAGCTAGTGTTCTCCGACTTCCGTCCTCACTCTCCTGGACCACACGCCCTCTATTTTGGGATTTCCGATGACACAGTGCTGCACTCTGCCTGCCCTCTAGAAGAAAAATATTGCCCTATGGGTCTACCCAGAAACCTCAAATGAGGATAAACCTGCACGTCACTCAACTGTACACCAATTATATAGTCTAGCCTGTGCACTAATGCCCTGTCCGACAGAACCTGAGGCCTGAATTCCCAACCGACACCCAGACAGCTTGCAGTACACTGAGAACATCTGAACCGCCATGGCCTTAGGTCGCCATCTCTTTCCAACTTCGGTTTTCAGGCTACAGAATCCTAGACCTTATCTCTACTCACTTCCCATGGGTGAACGTGATGCAGAAATCAGAACTCCTCCTTCCCTCTCGCCAGAATCTTGTGGTTGGCATCTTGTCCAACGTTCAGTGGAGGACCCCTGTAGGGCCTCCAGGGGTAGTAGTAGGGCCCCTGAGGGTAGTGTAGGGTCCCTGAGGCCCTGCCTATGCTTAAGAGCTGCGGTGGGCTCAAACACACATTGGGACCCTCAGTTTGAGCCCTGTCCTCAAGTAAAGCCTCTCAGTGGCTGGACCATGAGCCCGCATATGGGGCCTGCCATGCCCCAAGTCACCCAATCGTAACCAGAGGTAGAGACATCTAGTCACCACTACTCAGGGCTCTGCTCTGGAATCCCTCTTTGGTGGGACATTTGAGGTAAATAAACACAGAAAGGACTCCTCCCACTCACAGAATGACCCCAATCACTTGGGATTGGGCCATCCCAAGTGATTGGGGTCCAGAGAGAAAGACTCGTCCATGGCCCATGAGGCCAGCCCGACATTCCACGGCCACTATTGACACAAAATCCAGAGACATAAGCTTCAGCAAGTGTTCACACTCACCCTTAGGTCATAGCCCAAAAAATTCTCCTCATAGTCTGTAGATTGGGCCTGCCATACCTACGTCCCCAAACCTAAGCCGAGTTTGTGTTTTCAGACTTCTATCCTGACATCCCTGTCCCACACACCCTCCAGACTGAGGCCCCTGGAGCCACACCTCAGGACTGTGCCTGCCCTCTCCAAGGAAATTCTTCCCATTCCATTGGCCACAACCCTACAGATAAGGAGAAACCTCCAAAGTCCCAGAGGCCATTCCAATAGTGTAGGCCACCCAGGACAAAGAGGGGCGATCTCTCACAAGCTGAGCAACGACGTCAACTCACCCGTAGACAGATAACCCAAGAGAAGAAGGTTAAACTGGACTGGCCCCTAGAATGTAATTGGTTCCATTGCTTTTTTTTCTAAGCATCTCTCCTCAGAGGCCTGTTTTCCAATACCAGCATATGGGGGATTCCAGAGATACCAATCAGAACAAATCTTGTCTTCACATGGGAAACTTATCCTTTGTAGCTCTGTAAAAGCCTCCAGTTAGGAGAAACCTTCAGGTAGCCGGAGCAACCGTCCTATTCCAAGGTCTCCATGGACACATACCCGCATTATGACCATTCGGCAGGAGAGTACATTTCAACTCAGCCCCGTCGATTACTCCCCCAGAGGCAGAATATCAAACCTGCCTTGTCGCTAGGAGACAACTGGAATGCAAAGCAGACTCTCTAGGCATCCATCCATGGAATCCTGCTCTGGCGCCGTTCCATATGGGATGTCCTGGAGCCTTCCAAAAGGTCTTGACTGTCCCACAGAAGGAATCCTTGCAGATTGGAGCATCTCACAACTCCTATCGTGGGAAAACCTACATGGCCTCATGAGATGCTCCCCTTTATAAAGGGGCCATCATGGACAGAAACTCCAACCTGAGCCAACTTCTGATGCATTGCTTTGGTTTCTAGGTATCTCTCCTCAGAGGCCTGGTTTCCAATATCAGAATATGGGGTTTCCTAAGGAAACAATCAGAACAGATCTCATCTCCACATGGGAAACTTGCTCTTTGGAGCTGTGTCAATACCTCAGGTTAGGAAGATCCTTCAGGGCGCTGGCACCATGGCCCAATCCCAAGGTCTCCAAGGACACAAACTTACATTATGAACCATTCTCAGGAGAGTCCATTTCAAATCAGCCCACTCGGCTGCTCACCCAGAGCCAGAAGATCAAACCTTCCTTGTTACTAGGAGACAGTTAGAATGGGAGGAGGGCTGCCCAGGCATCCATCCTTAGAACCCTGCTCTGGAGAACTTCTTTATGGGACGTCTTGAATCCAACCAACCTGTCTTGACTGTCTCGCAGAATGAATCCTTGTGGTTTGAAGCATCACACAATAACACTGTGAGAAAACCTCCATTTCCTCATGATGCCCCACACCTTCATAAATGGGCCATCATGGACAGAAACTCTGGAGACACAATGCAGCACTCTGCCTGGCCTCCAATGCAGCACTCTGCCTGGCCCTATAGGGCTAACCAGAAACGCCAAATGAGTAACAACCTGCATGCCACTCGACCATACCCCAATTATACAGTCTAGCCTGTGCACTAAAGCCCTGTCTGACACAGCCTGAGGGCAGACCTCCAGTCCAACACCAGGACAGCTGGCCGTACACTGAGCATATCATACCCACAATGGCTTTAGGCCATCATCTCTACCCAACCTCAATTTTCACCTTCAGAACCTAGACCTTATCTCCACTCACTGCTCAGGAGTGAACGTGATGCAAGAATCAGAACTTCTCCTTCGCTATGGCAAGAAACCTTGTGGTTGGCATGTTGTCCAACGTTCATTGTAGGAGAAAGCAGCATGGACTATGAGGTCCCACCTATCCCTGAGGGCCACAATTTGCACAAACACATATTGTGACCCTCAGCGTGAGCCCTATCCTCATGTGAAGCCTCTTAGTGACTGGAACAACAGCCCACAAATGGGGCTTCCCAAGCCCCTAGTCACCCAATCTCAACCAGAGTTCGAGATGTCTAGTCACCCGACTCAGGGCTCTGCTCTGGAATCCCTCTTTGGTGGGACACCTGAGGTAAAAAAAAAAAAAAAATACAGAAAGGACTTTTCCCATCCACAGAATGATCCCAACCCCTTGGGATCAGGCCAAATCACCAGAGAAAGAATTGTCCATGGCCTTTGAGAACACCCCGACATTCCACGGCCACCGTTGACACAAAATCCAGAGACAAAAGCCTGAGCAAGCGCCACATACTCGCCCTTTGTTCATAGCCCGGAAAATTCTCACGGTCTGTAGAACCAGCCTTCATACATACATCCCCAAACCTAAGCTGAGTTTGTGTTTTCAGACTTCTGTCCCCACAGTCCTGGCCCACACACCATCCAAGCTGGGGCCCCTGGAGCCACACTTCAGGACTGTGGCTTCCCTCTCCACTGGAATTCTGCCATTTCCATTGGCCACAACCTTATAGATTAGGAGAAACCTCCAAACTCCCCGAGGCCATCCGAATAGTGTTGGCTGCCCAGGACAAACAGGGATGATCATTCACAAGTTAGGAAACTACCTCCACTCAGACCCAGAGACAGATATCCCCATAGAATAAGATTGAACTGGACAGGCACTTAGGCCCTAATCAGATCCATTGCTTTTGTTTCCAGGCATCTCTCCTCAGAGGCCTGGTTTCCAATACCAGCATAGGGGGATTACTGAGGCACTCATCAGAAAAATCTCTTCTCCACATAGGAAATTTACTCTTTGGAGCTCTATAAAAACCTCTGTTTAGGAGAATCTTTCAGGGCCCCGGATCAAGCGCCCCATTCCAAGGTCTCCATGGACTTAAACCCACATTATGATCTATCCTCGGGAGCGTCCATGTCAACTCAACCCCCTTGGTTTCTCCCCCAGGGCCTGCAGATCAAACCTGCCTTGTCGCTAGGAGACAACTAGAATGGGAGGTGGGCTGCCTAGGCATCAATCCTTAGAACCCTACTCTGGAGTCATTCCATATGGGACATCCTAGAGCCATCCAACAGGTCTCAAGTGTCCCACAGAAGGAATCTTTGCAGTCTGGAGCATCTCAGAACTCCCATTGTGGGAAAATCTACATGGCCTCTTGAGACGCTCCACTTTATAAAGTGGCCATCATGGACAGAAACTCCAACCTGAGCAAACGTCTGATATTCGCCCTGACTTCAGGTGCATGAGATCTTGATTCAGCTCTGCAGAGTGTGCCTTCTGTGCCCTCACCCCAAAAATAAGCCTAGCTTGTGGTCTCAGACTACAGTCCTCACACCCCTGGCCCAAAAGCCCTACAGTTTGGCAATACTGGGGCCACAATGCAGCACTCTGCCTGCCCTCCCAGAGAAAAAACGTTGCCTTATGGAACTACCTAGAGACCCGAATGAGGATCAATTGAACGCCACTCGACTGCACCCCAAATATTCAGTCTACCCTGTCTAATGCCTTGTCTGACACAGCATGAGCCCACACCTCCAGACCTACGCTCAACAGCTGGCCGCACACTGAGCTCATTGGACCCAACAGGTCCTTAGGTCTTCATCTCTTCCCAACCTCGGTTTTCGGGTTTCAGAACCTAGACCTAAACTCCAATCACTGTCCAGCGGTGAACGTGATGCAGAAGTCACAACTCTTCCTTCGCCATGGCCAGAAACCTTGTGGTTGGCATATTCTCCAACGTTCAGTGTCGGAGAATCCAGCGTGGCCCATGAGGCCCTTCCCATGCTTGAGGGCCTTGTTGGCACAAATAGGCATTGTGACCCTCAGCATGAGCCCTGTCCTCAAGGAAGGCCTCTCAGTGTCTGAATCAAGAGCCCACATATTGGACTTGCCATGCCCCTAGGCCCCCAAACTAAAACAGAAGTGGGGTTGTCCAGTTGTCCCTCCCGAGGACTCTGCTCTGGAATCCCTCCTTTATTGGGACACATGAGGTACAAAAAATAAAATAAAATAAAATAAAAAACAGAAAGGACTCCTCCCATCCCACAGAACATACACAAACTCTTGGGATTGGGTCAAATCCTCAGAGAAGGAAAGCCGTCCACAACCCATGAGGCCACGCCAGCATTCCACCCACATTGTTGACACAAATCCAGAGACAAAATCTGAGCAAGCACCTCAAACTCACACTTTTTCATATCCTGAAGTGTTATCACGGTCTGTAGATTGGGCGTGCCATAACTATGTCCCCAATCCTAAGCGGAGTTTGAGTTTTCAGATTTTTGCTCCACAGGCCTGGCCCACACACCCTCAAGGTTGGGCCCCTAGAGCCAAACTCAGAACTTTGCCTGCCCTCTCCAGGGGATTTCTGCCCATTCCATTGACCACAACCCTATAGATTAGGAGAAACTCCAAAGTCCCCAGGCCATTCCAATATTATAGGTCGCCCAGGACAAACAGGGGAGATCTGACACAATCTGAGCAACTACCTCACCTCAGATACTTAGACACGTATCCCCAGCAAAGAGATTGAACCGGACAGGCACCTAGGCTCTAATCATATCCATTACTTTTGTTTTCAGTCATCTCTCCTCAGAGGCCTGTTTTCCAATACCAGCATATGGGAGATACCTTAGGCACTCATCAAAACAATTCTCTTCTCTACATAGGAAACATACTCTTTAGAGCTCCATCAAAACCTCCGGTTATGAACATCCCTCAAGGACCCGGATCAAGACCCCATTCCAAGGTCTCCATGGACACAAATGCACATTATGACCCATCCTCAACTCACCCATTTCAACACACCAGATTCAGTTGCTCCACTAGATCAGGCAGATCGAAATTGCCTTGGCTCTATGAGACACCTGGAATGGGAGGCAGGCTGCCCAGGCATCCATCCTTAGAACCCTGCTCTGGATAACTTCCTTATGGGATGTCCTGGAGCCATCCACCAGTCTCACCTGTCCCACAGAAGGAATCATTGCGGTTTGGAGCATCTCACAATTCAAATCGTGGGAAAAACTCCATGTCCTCGTGACACCCTCCCCTTCATGAAGGGGCCGTCATGGACAGAAACTCCGACCTAAGCCAACGTCTGATCCTAGCTCTGTCTTCAGGTATACGGGATCTCGAATCATCTCTGCAGAGGGTGCCTGCCGTCCCTTCACCCCGAAATCTAAATCTGGCTTGTGTTCTCAGAATTTTTTCCTCACACTCCTGGCCCACAAGCCTTCCAGTTTGGGAATTCTGGAGCCAGTATGTGACACTGTGTCTTCCCTCCAGAAGAAAAACGTTGCCCTCTGGGGCTACCCAGTAACCACAAATGAGTACCATCCTGCACGAAACTCGACTGCACCCCAATGATACAGTCTAGCCTGGACACTAATTCGCTGTCTGCCACAGCCTGAGCCTGCACCTCCCAACCCACACTCAACAGCTGGCCGAACACTGAGCACATCAGACACACCATGGCCTTAGGGCTTCATCTCTTCCCAACCTCAGTTTTCAGGCTTCAGAACCTAGACGTTAAATCCAATCACAGTCCAGGAGTGAAAGTGTTGCAGAAATTAGAACTCGTTCTTCCCCATGGCCAGAAAACTTGTGGTTGCCAGATTGTGCAATGTTCAGTGTAGGAGAAACCAGCATGGTACATTAGGCCATGCCCTGACTTGAGGGGCTCCTTGGGCTCAAAAACACATTGTGAAACTCAGTGTGAGACCTATCCTCAAGGAAGGCCTCTCAATGTCTGGACCAAGAGCCCAAATATGGGGCTTGCCATGTTCTTAGGTCCCAATGTTAACCAGAGGTCTGGTTGTCCAGTCGACCCTCCCCAGGACTCTGCTCTGGAATGCCTCTTTTGGTGGTCCACCTGAGGTAAAAAAAACAGAAAGATCTCCTCCCTTCCGACAGAATGACCCCAAACTCTTGGGATCGGGTCAAATCCCCAGAAAGAGAGCCTCATCGATAGCCCATGAGGACCCCCCCGACATTCCATGGCAATCAGTGACACATTTCCAGAAAAAAAAAAAAAAAGCATGAGCAAGCACCTCACATTCGCCCTTTGTTTATATCCCGAAGAGTTCTCCTCACGGTCTATAGATCGGGCCGGCCATACCTACATCCTCCAACCTAAGTGGAGTTTGTGTTTTCAGACTTTTATTCCAAATAACCTTGGACCACACACGCTCCACACTTGGGTCCCTGGAGCCACACCTCAGGACTGTGCTTCCCTTTCAAGGGAATTCTTCCCATTCCATTGGCCACAACCTTGCAAATGAGGAAAAACCTCCAAAGTCACCGAGGCCATCCCAATAGTTTAGGCCGACCAGGACAAATAGGTGTGATCTCAAACCACCTGAGCAACTACCTCCACTCAGACAACAGATGTCCCCAGAGAAGAATATTGAACCGGAAAGGCCCCTAGGCCCTAATCAGATCCATTGCTTTGGTTTCCAGGCATCTCTCCTCAGAGGCCTCGTTTCCAATACCAGCATATGGTGGTTTCCTGAGGCACCAATAAGAACAAATCTCGTCTCCCCATGGAAAACTTGCTCATTGGAGCTTTGTCATAACCTCTGGTTAGGAGAATCCTTCAGGGCCCTGGTGCCACTGCCCCATACCAAGGTCTCCATGGACTCAAACCAACATTAAGACCATCCTCAGGAAAGTCCATTCAACTCAGCCCCCTCTGTTGCTACCCCAAGCCAGCAGAACAAACGTTTCTTGTTGCTAGGAGACAATTGGAATGTGAGGCTGCTGCCCAGGCATCCATACGTAGAACCCTGTTCTGGAAAAATACATTATAAGATGTCCTGGAGCCATCCAACAAATCTTAATTGTCCCACAGAAGGAATCCTTGCGGTTTGGAGCATCTCACAACTCCAATAGTGGCAAAACCCCCATGGCCTCATAATGCCCCCTCTTCTTGAAGGGGCCAAAAAGGAAAGAAACTCAAACCTGAGCCAAATTCTGATCCTCGACCTAACTTCAGACGAATGAGATCTCAATTCAGCTCTGCAGAGTGTGCCTGCCATGCCCTTGCCCCGAAACCTAAGCCTAGCTTGTGTTCTCAGCTTCCGTCCTCACTCTCCTGGCCCACAAGCCCTCCAGTTTGGGAATTCCGAAGCCACAATGCAGCACTCTGCCTGCCCTCCAGAAGAAAAACTTTGCCCTATGCTGCTAATAAGAAACCCCAAATGATTTTCTAATGCATGTCACTCGATGTTAAAGCAATTATACAGCCTACCCTGTATACTAATGCCCTGTCTGGCACAGCCTGAGACAAGACATCCCAAACGACACCCAGACAGCTGGCCCCAACCTGGACACATAGGACCCGCTATTGCTGTATGTCGTCATCTCTTCCCAACCTCGGTTTTCAGGCTTCAGAACCTAGACCTTAAATCCAATCACAGTCCAGGAGTGAAAGTGTTGCAGAAATTAGAACTCCATCTTCCCCATGGCCAGAAAACTTGTGGTTGCCATATTGTGCAATGTTCAGTGTAGGAGAAACCAGCATGGTACATTAGGCCACGCCCTGACTTGAGGGGCTCCTTGGGCTCAAAAACACATTGGGAAACTCAGTGTGAGACCTATCCTCAAGGAAGGCCTCTCAGTGTCTGGACCAAGAGCCCACATATGGGGCTTGCCATGTTCTTAGGTCCCAATGTTAACCAGAAGTCTGGTTGTCCAGTTGACCCCACCCACGACTCTGCTCTGGAATCCCTCTTTTGGTGGTCCACCTGAGGTAAAAAAAAAAACAAAAAAAACAAAAAAAAAAAAAAACAAAAAAAACAGAAAGGCCTCCTCCCTTCAGACAGAATGACCCCAAACCCTTGGGATCGGGTTAAATCCCCAGAAAGGGAGCTTCATCGATGGCCCATGAGGACACCACGACATTTCATGGCAATCGGTGACACATTTCCAGAAAAAAAAAAAAAAAATCATGAGAGCACCTCACATTCGCCCTTTGTTCATATCCCGAAGAGTTCTCCTCACGGTCTATAGATTGGGCCGGCCATAAATACATCGTCTAACCTAAGTGGAGTTTGTGTTTTCAGACTTTTGTCCAAATAGCCCTGGACCACACACGCTCCACACTTGGGTCCCTGGAGCCACACCTCAGGACTGTGCTTCCCTTTCAAGGGAATTCTTCCCATTCCATTGGCCACAACCTTGCAAATTAGGAAAAACCTCCAAAGTCACCGAGGCCATCCCAATAGTGTAGGACGCCCAGGACAAACAGGGGTGATCTCACACCAGCTGAGCAACTACCTGCACTCAGACAAGATATGTCCCCAGAGAAAAATATTAAACCGGACAGGCCCCTAGGCCCTAATCAGATCCATTGCTTTGGTTTCCAGGCATCTGTCCTCAGAGGCCTCGTTTCCAATACCAGCATATGGTGGTTTCCTGAGGCACCAATAAGAACAAATCTCGTCTCCCCATGGAAAACTTGCTCATTGGAGCTTTGTCATAACCTCTGGTTAGGAGAATCCTTCAGGGCCCTGGTGCCACTGCCCCATACCAAGGTCTCCATGGACTCAAACCAACATTAAGACCATCCTCAGGAAAGTCCATTTCAACTCAGACCCCTCTGTTGCTACCCCAAGCCAGCAGATCAAACGTTTCTTGTTGCTAGGAGACAATTGGAATGTGAGGCTGGCTGCCCAGGCATCCATATTTAGAACGCTGTTCTGGAAAAATACCTTATAAGACGTCCTGGAGCCATCCAACAAATCTTAATTGTCCCACAGAAGGAATCCTTGCGGTTTGGAGCATCTCACAACTCCAATAGTTGCAAAACCCCCATGGCCTCATAATCCCCCCTCTTCTTGAAGGGGCCAACATGGACAGAAACTCAAACTTGAGCCAAGTCTGAACCTCGACTGACTTCAGACGCATGAGATCTCAATTCAGCTCTGCAGAGTGTGCCTGCCATGTCCTTGCCCCGAAACCTAAGCCTAGCTTGTGTTCTCAGCTTCCGTCCTCACTCTCCTGGCCCACAAGCCCTCCAGTTTGGGAATTCCGAAGCCACAATGCAGCACTCTGCCTGCCCTCCAGAAGAAAAACTTTGCCCTATGCTGCTAATAAGAAACCCCAAATGATTTTCTAATGCATGCCACTCGATTGTAAAGCAATTATACAGCCCACCCTGTATACTAATGCCCTGTCTGGCACAGCCTGAGACAAGACATCCCAAACGACACCCAGACAGCTGGCCCCACCTGGACACATTGGACCCGCTATTGCTGTAGGTCGTCATCTCTTCCCAACCTCGGTTTTCAGGCTTCAGAACCTAGACCTTATCTCCAATCACTGCCCAGGGGTGAACGTGATGCAGAAATTAGAATTCCTCCTTCCCCATGGCCAGAAACCTTGCGGTTGGCATGTTGTCCAACGTTCAATTGGGAAAACCTGCATTGTCCGAAAGGCCACGCCAGTGCTTGAGGGCCGCCTAGGGCACAGACATGCATTGTGACCTGCAGCGTGAGTCCCGTATTAAAGTAACGCCTCTCAGTGGCTGGACCAAGATCCTGCATATGGGGCTTGTCATATCCATAAGCCCCCAGGCTTAACCAGAGGGCGAGTATTCCAGTTGTCAGTACCCACTGCTATGCTCTAGAATCCCTCTACTGGGGGGACACATGAAGCAGAAAACAGGACACTTCCCTTCCCACAGAATGACCCCAAACTCTTGGGGGCTGGACAAACTACCAGAGAGGGAGACTTCTACGACCCATGAGGCAACTCCTACATTAAACGGCCATTGTGGACAAAACATCCAGAGACAAAAGCCTGAGCGACTGCCTCCCTCTCACCCTTCTTTCATATCCAGAGGAGCTCCCCTCATGGACTGTAGATCAGGCCTGCCGTAACCTCGGCCCCAAACCTGAGCTGAGTTAGGGTTTTTGGATGTCTGTCTGCACAGCCATGGCCCACACAGCCTCCAGGCTGGGGTCTCTGGAGCCACACCACAGAACTGTGCCTGCTCTCTCCTAAGAAACTGCCCATTCCATTGGCTACAACTCTACAAAATAGTAGAAACCTCAAGGTCCCCAAGGACATCCCACTACCGCAAGCCGCACTGGACAAATAGGGGCATTATGACACAAGCTGAGCAACTACTACCTCCATGCAGACACACAGACAGATATCCGCAGAGACAGAAGATTGAACCAGACAGGCCCCTAGGCCCTATTATGAACTCTTGCTTTGGTGTCCACGTATCACTCCTCAGAGGCCTGGGTTCGAAGACCAGCATACGGGGCTTTCCTGAGGCACCAGACAGAAGACCTCTCATCTCCACATGGGAAGCTTCCTTGTTGGAGTTGTGTCAAGCCCTTCGGGTTGGAGAATCCTGCCGAGTCCCTTAGCTACTGCCACATTCCAAGGTCTCCATGGCCACCAACCCACATTATGACTCATCCTCAGGAGAGTCCATTTAAACTCAGCCTTCTGGGTAGCTCACCCAAGAGCCCGCAGATTGAGCGTGCCTTGTCTCGACCAGGCAATGGGAAGGTGAGTTGGCGTTTCTCGGCATCCATGCTTAGGCCCCTGCTCTCGAGTCTTTTTGTATGGGGCATCCTGGAACCATCCAATAGTACTCGACTGTCCTGAAGAAGGAAACTTTGAAGTTTGGAGCAGCTCACAACTCCCAGCGTAGGGAAACCTCCCTGGCCTCATGACGCCCCCACCCCCTTCAGGAAGGGGCCGTCATGGACACATACTCCAGCTTGAGGCAACATCTGATACTCGCCCTGACCTCACCTGCAGGAGATCTCGATTCAGCCTCTGCAGAGTGGGCCTGCCATGCTCTTGGCCCCAAAACTCGTGCTAGCTTGTGTTTTCAGACTTCCTTCCTCACAATCCTGGCCACACCCCTCCAGTTTGGCAATTCTGGAGACACAATGCAGCACTCTGCCTGCCCTCCAGAAGAAAAATGTTGCCCTATAGGGCTAACCGGAAACACCAAATGAGTAACAACCTGCAGGCCACTCGACCATACCCCAATTATACAGTCTAGCCTGTGCACTAAAGCCCTGTCTGACACAGCCTGAGGGCAGACCTCCAGTCCAACACCCAGACAGCTGGCCGTACACAGAGCATATCACACCCACAATGGCTTTAGGCCATCATCTCTACCCAACCTCAGTTTTCACCTTCAGAACCTAGGTCTTATCTCTTCTCACTGCTCAGGAGTGAACGTGATGCAAGAATCAGAACTTCTCCTTCGCCTTGGCAAGAAACCTAGTGGTTGGCATGTTTTCCAATGTTCATTGTAGGAGAAAGCACCATGGACTAAGAGGCCCCACCTGTCCCTGAGGGCCACAATGTGCACAAACACACATTGTGACACTCAGCGTGAGCCCTATCCTCATGTAAAGCCTCTTAGTGACTGGAACAACAGCCCACATATGGGGCTTGCCAAGCCCCTAGTCCCTCAATCTCAACCAGAGTTCGAGATGTCTAGTCACCCCTACTCAGGGCTTTACTCTGGAATCCCTCTTTGGTGGGACAACTGAGGTAAAAAAAAAATACATAAAGGACTCTTCCCATCCACAGAATGATCCCAACCACTTGGGATCAGGCCAAATCACCAGAGAAAGAATTGTCCATGGCCCTTGAGGACACCGCGACATTCAACGGCCACCGTTGACACAAAATCCAGAGACAAAAGCCTGAGCAAGCGCCACATACTCGCCCTTTGTTCCTAGCCCGGAAAATTCTCACGGTCTGTAGATCGAGCCTTCATACATACATCCCCAAACCTAAGCTGAGTTTGTGTTTTCAGACTTCTGTCCCCACAGGCATGGCCCACACACCATCCAAGTTGGAGCCCCTGGAGCCACACCTCAGGACTGTGGCTTACCTCTCCAGGGGAATTCTGCATTTCCATTGGCCACAACCCTATAGATTAGGAGTATCCTCCAATCTCCACGAGGCCATCCGAATAGTGTTGGCTGCCCAGGACACACAGGGATGATCTTTCACAAGTTAGGAAACTACCTCCACTCAGACCCAGAGACAGATATCCCCATAGAATAAGATTGAACTGGACAGGCACTTAGGCCCTAATCAGATCCATTGCTTTTGATTCCAGTCATCTCTCCTCAGAGGCCTGGTTTCCAATACCAACATATGGGAGATTCCTTAGGCACTCATTAAAACAATTCTCTTCTCTACATAGGAAACATAATCCTTAGAGCTCCATCAAAACCTCCGTTATGAACATCCCTCAAGGCCCCGGATCAAGCACCCCATTCCAATGTCTACATGGACACAAATGCACATTATGACCTATCCTCAACTCACCCATTTCAACACACCCGCCTCGGTTGCTCCCCTGGATTCAGCAGATAGAACTTGCCTTGGCTCTATGAGACACCTGGAATGGGAGGCAGGCTGCCCAGGCATCCATCCTTAGAACCCTGCTCTGGATAACTTCCTTATGGGATGTCCGGGAGCCATCCAACAGGTCTCACATGTCCCACAGAAGGAATCATTGCGGTTTGGACCATCTCACAATTCCCATCGTGGGAAAACCTCCATGTCCTCGTGACACCCTCCCCTTCATGAAGGGGCCGTCATGGACAGAAACTCCGACCTAAGCCAACGTCTGATCCTAGCTCTGTCTTCAGGTATACAGGATCTCGAATCATCTCTGCAGAGGGTGCCTGCCGTCCCCTCACCCCGAAATCTAAGTCTGGCTTGTGTTCTCAGAATTTTTTGCTCACACTCCTGGCCCACAAGCCTTCCAGTTTGGGAATTCTGGAGCAACTATGTGGCACTGTGTCTTCCCTCCAGAAGAAAAACGTTGCCCTTTGTGGCTACGCAGTAACCACAAATGAGTACCATCCTGCACGAAACTCGACTGCACCCCAATGATACAGTCTAGCCTGGGCATTAATTCCCTGTCTGCCACAGCCTGAGCCTGCACCTCCTAACCCACACTCAACAGCTGGCCGAACACTGAGCACATCAGACACACCATGGCCTTATGTCTTAATCTCTTCCCAACCTCAGTTTTCAGGCTTCAGAACCTAGACCTTAAATCCAATCACAGTCCAGGAGTGAAAGTGTTGCAGAAATTAGAACTCCATCTTGCCCATGGCCAGAAAACTTGTGGTTACCATAGTGCAACGTTCAGTGTAGGAGAAACCAGCATGGTACATTAGGCCACGCCCTGCCTTGAGGGGCTCCTTGGGAACAAAAACACATTGTGAAACTCAGTGTGAGACCTATCCTCAAGGAAGGCCTCTCAGTGTCTGGACCAAGAGCCCACATATGGGGATTGCCATGTTCTTAGGTCCCAATGTTAACCAGAGGTCTGGTTGTCCAGTTGCCCCAACCCACGACTCTGCTCTGGAATCCCTCTTTTGGTGGTCCACCTGAGGTAAAAAAAAAAAATAAAAAAAAAAAAAATAAAAAAAATAAAAAAACCAGAAAGGCCTCCTCCCTTCCGACAGAATGAACCCAAACTCTTGGGATCGGGTTAAATCCCCAGAAAGGGAGCCTCATCGATGGCCCATGAGGACACCACGACATTCCATGGCATCGGTGACACATTTCCAGAAAAAAAAAAAAAAAAAGCATGAGAGCACCTCACATTCGCCCTTTTTTCATATCCCTTGGAGTTCTCCTCACGGTCTAATACGGCCCGGCCATACCTACATCCTCCAAACTAAGTGGAGTTTGTGTTTTCAGACTTTTGTCCAAATAGCCCTGGACCACACACGCTCCACACTTGGGTCCCTGGAGCCACACCTCAGGACTGTGCTTCCCTTTCAAGGGAATTCTTCCCATTCCATTGGCCACAACCTTGCAAATTAGGAAAAACCTCCAAAGTCACCGAGGCCATCCCAATAGTGTAGGCCGCCCAGGACAAACAGGGGTGATCTCAAACCAGCTGAGCAACTACCTCCACTCAGACAACAGATGTCTCCAGAGAAGAATATTGAACCGGACAGGCCCCTAGGCCCTAATCAGATCCATTGCTTTGGTTTCCAGGCATCTGTCCTCAGAGGCCTCGTTTCCAATACCAGCATATGGTGGTTTCCTGAGGCACCAATAAGAACAAATCTCGTCTCCCCATGGAAAACTTGCTCATTGGAGCTTTGTCATAACCTCTGGTTAGGAGAATCCTTCAGGGCCCTGGTGCCACTGCCCCATACCAAGGTCTCCATGGACTCAAACCAACATTAAGACCATCCTCAGGAAAGTCCATTTCAACTCAGACCCCTCTGTTGCTACCCCAGGACAACAGATCAAACGTTTCTCATTGCTAGGAGACAATTGGAATGTGAGGCTGCTGCCCAGGCATCCATACGTAGAACCCTGTTCTGGAAAAATACCTTATAAGACGTCCTGGAGCCATCCAACAAATCTTAATTGTCCCAAAGAAGGAATCCTTGCGGTTTGGAGCATCTCACAACTCCAATAGTTGCAAAACCCCCATGGCCTCATAATCCCCCCTCTTCTTGAAGGGGCCAACATGGACAGAAACTCAAACTTGAGCCAAGTCTGAACCTCGACTGACTTCAGACGCATGAGATCTCAATTCAGCTCTGCAGAGTGTGCCTGCCATGTCCTTGCCCCGAAACCTAAGCCTAGCTTGTGTTCTCAGCTTCCGTCCTCACTCTCCTGGCCCACAAGCCCTCCAGTTTGGGAATTCTGAAGCCACAATGCAGCACTCTGCCTGCCCTCCAGAAGAAAAACTTTGCCCTATGCTGCTAATAAGAAACCCCAAATGATTTTCTAATGCATGCCACTCGATTGTAAAGCAATTATACAGCCCACCCTGTATTCTAATGCCCTGTCTGGCACAGCCTGAGACAAGACATCCCAAAAGACACCCAGACAGCTGGCCCCAACCTGGACACATAGGACCCGCTATGGCTGTAGGTCGTCATCTCTTCCCAACCTCGGTTTTCAGGCTTCAGAACCTAGACCTTATCTCCAATCACTGCCCAGGGGTGAACGTGATGCAGAAATTAGAATTCCTCCTTCCCCATGGCCAGAAACCTTGTGGTTGGCATGTTGTCCAACGTTCACTGTGGGAAAACCTGCATTGTCCGAAAGGCCACGCCAGTGCTTGAGGGCCGCCTAGGGCACAGACATGCATTGTGACCTGCAGCGTGAGTCCCGTATTAAAGTAACGCCTCTCAGTGGCTGGACCAAGATCCTGCATATGGGGCTTGTCATATCCATAGGCCCCCAGGCTTAACCAGAGGGCGAGTATTCCAGTTGTCAGTACCCACTGCTATGCTCTAGAATCCCTCTACTGGGGGGACACATGAAGCAGAAAACATGACACTTCCCTTCCCACAGAATGACCCCAAACTCTTGGGGGCTGGACAAACTACCAGAGAGGGAGACTTCTACGACCCATGAGGCAACTCCTACATTAAATGGCCATTGTGGACAAAACATCCAGAGACAAAAGCCTGAGCGACTGCCTCCCTCTCACCCTTCTTTCATATCCAGAGGAGCTCCCCTCATGGACTGTAGATCAGGCCTGCCGTAACCTCGGCCCCAAACCTGAGCTGAGTTAGGGTTTTTGGATGTCTGTCTGCACAGCCATGGCCCACACAGCCTCCAGGCTGGGGTCTCTGGAGCCACACCACAGAACTGTGCCTGCTCTCTCCTAAGAAACTGCCCATTCCATTGGCTACAACTCTACAAAATAGTAGAAACCTCAAGGTCCCCAAGGACATCCCACTACCGCAAGCCACACTGGACAAATAGGGGCATTATGACACAAGCTGAGCAACTACTACCTCCATGCAGACACACAGACAGATATCCGCAGAGACAGAAGATTGAACCAGACAGGCCCCTAGGCCCTATTATGAACTCTTGCTTTGGTGTCCACGTAACACTCCTCAGAGGCCTGGGTTCGAAGACCAGCATACGGGGCTTTCCTGAGGCACCAGACAGAAGACCTCTCATCTCCACATGGGAAGCTTCCTTGTTGGAGTTGTGTCAAGCCCTTCGGGTTGGAGAATCCTGCCGAGTCCCTTAGCTACTGCCACATTCCAAGGTCTCCATGGCCACCAACCCACATTATGACTCATCCTCAGGAGAGTCCATTTAAACTCAGCCTTCTGGGTAGCTCACCCAAGAGCCCGCAGATTGAGCGTGCCTTGTCTCGACCAGGCAATGGGAAGGTGAGTTGGCGTGTCTCGGCATCCATGCTTAGGCCCCTGCTCCCGAGTCTTTCTGTATGGGGCATCCTGGAACCATCCAATAGTACTCGACTGTCCTGAAGAAGGAAACTTTGAAGTTTGGAGCAGCTCACAACTCCCAGCGTAGGGAAACCTACCTGGCCTCATGACGCCCCCACCCCCTTCAGGAAGGGGCCGTCATGGACACAAACTCCAGCTTGAGGCAACATCTGATACTCGCCCTGACCTCACCTGCAGGAGATCTCGATTCAGCCTCTGCAGAGTGGGCCTGCCATGCTCTTGGCCCCAAAACTCATGCTAGCTTGTGTTTTCAGACTTCCTTCCTCACAATCCTGGCCACACCCCTCCAGTTTGGCAATTCTGGAGACACAATGCAGCACTCTGCCTGCCCTCCAGAAGAAAAATGTTGCCCTATAGGGCTAACCGGAAACGCCAAATGAGTAACAACCTGCATGCCACTCGTCCATACCCCAATTATACAGTCTAGCCTGTGCACTAAAGCCCTGTCTGACACAGCCTGAGGGCAGACCTCCAGTCCAACATCCAGAAAGCTGGCCGTACACAGAGCATATCACACCCACAATGGCTTTAGGCCATCATCTCTACCCAACCTCAGTTTTCACCTTCAGAACCTAGGTCTTATCTCTTCTCACTGCTCAGGAGTGAACGTGATGCAAGAATTAGAACTTCTCCTTCGCCTTGGCAAGTAACCTAGTGGTTGGCATGTTGTCCATTGTTCATTGTAGGAGAAAGCAGCATGGACTATGAGGCCCCACCTATCCCTGAGGGCCACAATTTGCACAAACAAACATTGTGACCCTCAGCGTGAGCCCTATCCTCATGTAAAGCCTCTTAGTGACTGGAACAACAGCCCACATATGGGGCTTGCCAAGCCCCTAGTCCCCCAATCTCAACTAGAGTTCGAGATGACTAGTCACCCCTACTCAGGGCTCTACTCTGGAATCCCTCTTTGGTGGGACACCTGAGGTAAAAAAAAAAAAAAAAAAACATATATATATATATACAGAAAGGATTCTTCCAATCCACAGAATGATCCCAACCCCGTGCGATCAGGCCAAATCACCAGAGAAAGAATTGTCCATGGCCCTTGAGGACACCCCGACATTCCACGGCCACCGTTGACACAAAATCCAGAGACAAAAGCCTGAGCAAGCGCCACATACTCGCCCTTTGTTCATAGCCCGGAAAATTCTCACGGTCTGTAGATCGAGCCTTCATACATACATCCCCAAACCTAAGCTGAGTTTGTGTTTTCAGACTTCTGTCCCCACAGGCCTGGCTCACACACCATCCAAGCTGGGGCCCCTGGAGCGACACCTCAGGACTGTGGCTTCCCTCTCCAGGGGAATTCTGCATTTCCATTGGCCACAACCCAATAGATTAGGAGAATCCGCCAAACTCCCCCAGGCCATCCGAATAATGTTGGCTGCTCAGGACACACAGGGATGATCTTTCACAAGTTAGGAAACTAACTCCACTCAGACCCAGAGACAGATATCCCCATAGAATAAGATTGAACTGGACAGGCACTTAGGCCCTAATCAGATCCATTGCTTTTGTTTCCAGGCATCTCTCCTCAGAGGCCTGGTTTCCAATACCAGAATACGGGGGATTACTGAGGCACTCATCAGAAAAATCTCATCTCCACATAGGAAATGTACTCTTTGGAGCTCTATAAAAACCTCTGTTTAGGAGAATCTTTCAGGGCCCCGGATCAAGCGCCCCATTCCAAGGTCTCCATGGACTTAAACCCACATTATGATCTATTGTCGGGAGAGTCCATGTCAACTCAACCCCTTTGGTTTCTCCCCCAGGGCCTGCAGATCAAACCTGCCTTGTTTTGGAGACAAGTAGAATGGGAGGCGGGCTGCCCAGGCATCCATCCTTAGAACCCTACTCTGGAGTCGTTCCACATGGGACATCCTAGAGCCATCCAACAGGTCTCAAGTGTCCCACAGAAGGAATCTTTGCAGTCTGGAGCATCTCACAACTCCCATTGTGGGAAAATCTACATGGCCTCTTGAGACGCTCCACTTTATAAAGGGGCCATCATGGACAGAAACTTCAACCTGAGCAAACGTCTGATATTCGCCCTGACTTCAGGTGCATGAGATCTTGATTCAGCTCTGCAGAGTGTGCCTTCTGTGCACTCACCCCCAAAACTAAGCCTAGCTTGTGTTCTCAGACTACCGTCCTCACACCCCTGCCCCAAAAGCCCTACAGATTGGCAATACTGGGGCCATAATGCAGCACACTGCCTGCCCTCCAGAAGAAAAACGTTGCCTTATGGAGCTACCTAGAAACCCGAATAAGGATCAACTGAACACCACTCGACTGCACCCCAAATATGCAGTCTACCCTGTCTAATGCCTTGTCTGACACAGCATGAGCCCACACCTCCAGACCTACGCTCAACAGCTGGCCGCACACTGAGCTCATTGGACCCATCAGGTCCTTAGGTCTTCATCTCTTCTCAACCTCAGTTTTCGGGTTTCAGAACCTAGACCTAAACTCCAATCACTGTCCAGGGGTGAACGTGATGCAGAAATCACAACTCTTCCTTAGCCATGGCTGGAAACCTTGTGGTTGGCATATTCTCCAACGTTCAGTGTAGGAGAATCCAGCGTGGCCCATGAGGCACTTCCCATGCTTGAGGGCCTTGTTGGGCACAAATAGGCATTGTGACCCTCAGCATGAGCCCTGTCCTCAAGGAAGGCCTCTCAGTGTCTGAATCAAGAGCCCGCCTATTGGACTTGCCATGCCCGTAGGCCCCCAAACTTAAACAGAGGTGGGGATATCCAGTTGTCCCTCCCAAGGACTCTGCTCTGGAATCCCTCTTTTATTGGGACACTTGAGGTACATAAAATAAAATATAAAATAAAATAAAATAAAAAACAGAAAAGACTCCCCCCATCCCACAGAATGTACCCAAACTCTTGGGATTGGGTCAAATGCTCAGAGAAGGAAAGCCATCTACAACCCATGAGGCCACGCCAGCATTCCACCCACATTGTTGACACAAATCCAGAGACAAAACCTGAGCAAGCACCTCAAACTCACCCTTTTTCATATCCCTAAGTGTTATCACGGTCTGTAGATTGGGCGTGCCATACCTATGTCCCCAATCCTAAGCGGAGTTTGTGTTTTCAGACTTTTGTCCCCACAGGCCTGGCCCACACAGCCTCAAGGCTGGGCCCCTAGAGCCAAACTCAGAACTGTGCTTGCCCTCTCCAGGGGATTTCTGCCCATTCCATTGGCCACAATCCTATAGATTAGGAGAAACTCCAAAGTCCTGAGGCCATCCCAATATTATAGGCTGCCCAGGACAAACAGGGGCGATCTGACACAAGCTGAGCAACTACATCCCTTCAGATCCTTAGACACGTATCCTCAGGAAAGAGATTGAACCGGACAGGCACCTAGGCCCTAATCATCTCGATTGCTTTTGTTTCCAGTCATCTCTCCTCAGAGGCCTGGTTTCCAATACCAGCATATGGGAGATTCCTTAGGCACTCATCAAAACAATTCTCTTCTCTACATAGAAAACGTACTCTTTAGAGCCCATCAAAACCTCCGGTTATGAACATCCCTCAAGGCCCCGGTTCAAGCACCCCATTCCAAGGTCTCCATGGACACAAATGCACATTATGACCCATCCTCAACTCACCCATTTCAACACACCCGCCTCGGTTGCTCCCCTAGATCCAGCAGATCGAACTTGCCTTGGCGCTATGAGACACCTGGAATGGGAGGCAGGCTGCCCAGGCATCCATCCTTAGAACCCTGCTCTGGATAACTTCCTTATGGGATGTCCTGGAGCCATCCAACAGGTCTCGACTGTCCCACAGAAGGAATCATTGCGGTTTGGAGCATCTCACAATTCCCATCGTGGGAAAACCTCCATGTCCTCGTGACACCCTCCCCTTCATGAAGGGGCCGTCATGGACAGAAACTTCGACCTAAGCCAACGTCTGATCCTAGCTCTGTCTTCAGGTATACAGGATCTCGAATCATCTCTGCAGAGGGTGCCTGCCGTCCCCTCACCCCGAAATCTAAGTCTGGCTTGTGTTCTCAGAATTTTTTCCTCACACTCCTGGCCCACAAGCCTTCCAGTTTGGGAATTCTGGAGCCACTATGTGGCACTGTGTCTTCCCTCCAGAAGAAAAACGTTGCCCTCTGGGGCTACCCAGTAACCACAAATGAGTACCATCCTGCATGAAACTCGACTGCACCCCAATGATACAGTCTAGCCTGGGCACTAATTCCCTGTCTGCCACAGCCTGAGCCTGCACCTCCCAACCCACACTCAACAGCTGGCCGAACACTGAGCACATCAGACACACCATGGCCTTAGGTCTTCATCTCTTCCCAACCTCAGTTTTCAGGCTTCAGAACCTAGAACTTAAATCCAATCACAGTCCAGGAGTGAAAGTGTTGCAGAAATTAGAACTCCATCTTCCCCATGGCCAGAAAACTTGTGGTTGCCATATTGTGCAACGTTCAGTGTAGGAGAAACCAGCATGGTACATTAGGCCACGCCCTGACTTAAGGGGCTCCTTGGGCACAAAAACACATTGTGAAACTCAGTGTGAGACCTATCCTCAAGGAAGGCCTCTCAGTGTCTGGACCAAGAGCCCACATATGGGGATTGCCATGTTCTTAGGTCCCAATGTTAACCAGAGGTCTGGTTGTCCAGTTGCCCAAACCCACGACTCTGCTCTGGTATCCCTATTTTGCTGGTCCACCTGAGGTATAAAAAAAAAAATAAATAAACAAAAATAAAGAAAAAAACCAGAAAGGCCTCCTCCCTTCCCACAGAATGACCCCAAACTCTTGGGATCGGGTCAAATCCCCAGAAAGGGAGCCTCATCGATGGCCCATGAGGACACCCCGACATTCCATGGCAATCGGTGACAGATTTCCAGGAAAAAAAAAAAAAAAAGCATGAGCAAGCACCTCACATTCGCCCTTTGTTCATATCCCGAAGTGTTCTCTTCACGGTCTATAGATCGGGCCGGCCATACCTACATCCCCCAACCTAAGTGGAGTTTGTGTTTTCAGACTTTTGTCCAAATAGCCCTGGACCACACACGCTCCACACTTGGGTCCCTGGAGCCACACCTCAGGACTGTGCTTTCCTTTCAAGGGAATTCTTCCCATTCCATTGGCCACAACCTTGCAAATGAGGAAAAACCTCCAAAGTCACCGAGGCCATCCCAATAGTGTAGGCCGCCCAGGACAAACAGGGGTGATCTCAAACCAGCTGAGCAACTACCTCCACTCAGACAACAGATGTCCCCAGAGAAGAATATTGAACCGGACAGGCCCCTAGGCCCTAATCAGATCCATTGCTTTGGTTTCCAGGCATCTGTCCTCAGAGGCCTCGTTTCCAATACCAGCATATGGTGGTTTCCTGAGGCACCAATAAGAACAAATCTCGTCTCCCCATGGAAAACTTGCTCATTGGAGCTTTGTCATAACCTCTGGTTAGGAGAATCCTTCAGGGCCCTGGTGCCACTGCCCCATACCAAGGTCTCCATGGACTCAAACCAACATTAAGACCATCCTCAGGAAAGTCCATTTCAACTCAGACCCCTCTGTTGCTACCCCAGGACAACAGATCAAACGTTTCTCATTGCTAGGAGACAATTGGAATGTGAGGCTGCTGCCCAGGCATCCATACGTAGAACCCTGTTCTGGAAAAATACCTTATAAGACGTCCTGGAGCCATCCAACAAATCTTAATTGTCCCAAAGAAGGAATCCTTGCGGTTTGGAGCATCTCACAACTCCAATAGTTGCAAAACCCCCATGGCCTCATAATCCCCCCTCTTCTTGAAGGGGCCAACATGGACAGAAACTCAAACTTGAGCCAAGTCTGAACCTCGACTGACTTCAGACGCATGAGATCTCAATTCAGCTCTGCAGAGTGTGCCTGCCATGTCCTTGCCCCGAAACCTAAGCCTAGCTTGTGTTCTCAGCTTCCGTCCTCACTCTCCTGGCCCACAAGCCCTCCAGTTTGGGAATTCTGAAGCCACAATGCAGCACTCTGCCTGCCCTCCAGAAGAAAAACTTTGCCCTATGCTGCTAATAAGAAACCCCAAATGATTTTCTAATGCATGCCACTCGATTGTAAAGCAATTATACAGCCCACCCTGTATTCTAATGCCCTGTCTGGCACAGCCTGAGACAAGACATCCCAAAAGACACCCAGACAGCTGGCCCCAACCTGGACACATAGGACCCGCTATGGCTGTAGGTCGTCATCTCTTCCCAACCTCGGTTTTCAGGCTTCAGAACCTAGACCTTATCTCCAATCACTGCCCAGGGGTGAACGTGATGCAGAAATTAGAATTCCTCCTTCCCCATGGCCAGAAACCTTGTGGTTGGCATGTTGTCCAATGTTCACTGTGGGAAAACCTACATTGTCCGAAAGGCCACGCCAGTGCTTGAGGGCCGCCTAGGGCACAGACATGCATTGTGACCTGCAGCGTGAGTCCCGTATTAAAGTAACGCCTCTCAGTGGCTGGACCAAGATCCTGCATATGGGGCTGGTCATATCCATAGGCCCCCAGGCTTAACCAGAGGGCGAGTATTCCAGTTGTCAGTACCCACTGCTATGCTCTAGAATCCCTCTACTGGGGGGACACATGAAGCAGAAAACATGACACTTCCCTTCCCACAGAATGACCCCAAACTCTTGGGGGCTGGACAAACTACCAGAGAGGGAGACTTCTACGACCCATGAGGCAACTCCTACATTAAACGGCCATTGTGGACAAAACATCCAGAGACAAAAGCCTGAGCGACTGCCTCCCTCTCACCCTTCTTTCATATCCAGAGGAGCTCCCCTCATGGACTGTAGATCAGGCCTGCCGTAACCTCGGCCCCAAACCTGAGCTGAGTTAGGGTTTTTGGATGTCTGTCTGCACAGCCATGGCCCACACAGCCTCCAGGCTGGGGTCTCTGGAGCCACACCACAGAACTGTGCCTGCTCTCTCCTAAGAAACTGCCCATTCCATTGGCTACAACTCTACAAAATAGTAGAAACCTCAAGGTCCCCAAGGACATCCCACTACCGCAAGCCGCACTGGACAAATAGGGGCATTATGACACAAGCTGAGCAACTACTACCTCCATGCAGACACACAGACAGATATCCGCAGAGACAGAAGATTGAACCAGACAGGCCCCTAGGCCCTATTATGAACTCTTGCTTTGGTGTCCACGTAACACTCCTCAGAGGCCTGGGTTCGAAGACCAGCATACGGGGCTTTCCTGAGGCACCAGACAGAAGACCTCTCATCTCCACATGGGAAGCTTCCTTGTTGGAGTTGTGTCAAGCCCTTCGGGTTGGAGAATCCTGCAGAGTCCCTTAGCTACTGCCACATTCCAAGGTCTCCATGGCCACCAACCCACATTATGACTCATCCTCAGGAGAGTCCATTTAAACTCAGCCTTCTGGGTAGCTCACCCAAGAGCCCGCAGATTGAGCGTGCCTTGTCTCGACCAGGCAATGGGAAGGTGAGTTGGCGTGTCTCGGCATCCATGCTTAGGCCCCTGCTCCCGAGTCTTTCTGTATGGGGCATCCTGGAACCATCCAATAGTACTCGACTGTCCTGAAGAAGGAAACTTTGAAGTTTGGAGCAGCTCACAACTCCCAGCGTAGGGAAACCTACCTGGCCTCATGACGCCCCCACCCCCTTCAGGAAGGGGCCGTCATGGACACAAACTCCAGCTTGAGGCAACATCTGATACTCGCCCTGACCTCACCTGCAGGAGATCTCGATTCAGCCTCTGCAGAGTGGGCCTGCCATGCTCTTGGCCCCAAAACTCATGCTAGCTTGTGTTTTCAGACTTCCTTCCTCACAATCCTGGCCACACCCCTCCAGTTTGGCAATTCTGGAGACACAATGCAGCACTCTGCCTGCCCTCCAGAAGAAAAATGTTGCCCTATAGGGCTAACCGGAAACGCCAAATGAGTAACAACCTGCATGCCACTCGTCCATACCCCAATTATACAGTCTAGCCTGTGCACTAAAGCCCTGTCTGACACAGCCTGAGGGCAGACCTCCAGTCCAACATCCAGAAAGCTGGCCGTACACAGAGCATATCACACCCACAATGGCTTTAGGCCATCATCTCTACCCAACCTCAGTTTTCACCTTCAGAACCTAGGTCTTATCTCTTCTCACTGCTCAGGAGTGAACGTGATGCAAGAATTAGAACTTCTCCTTCGCCTTGGCAAGTAACCTAGTGGTTGGCATGTTGTCCATTGTTCATTGTAGGAGAAAGCAGCATGGACTATGAGGCCCCACCTATCCCTGAGGGCCACAATTTGCACAAACAAACATTGTGACCCTCAGCGTGAGCCCTATCCTCATGTAAAGCCTCTTAGTGACTGGAACAACAGCCCACATATGGGGCTTGCCAAGCCCCTAGTCCCCCAATCTCAACTAGAGTTCGAGATGACTAGTCACCCCTACTCAGGGCTCTACTCTGGAATCCCTCTTTGGTGGGACACCTGAGGTAAAAAAAAAAAAAAAAAAAAAAAACATATATATATATATACAGAAAGGATTCTTCCAATCCACAGAATGATCCCAACCCCGTGCGATCAGGCCAAATCACCAGAGAAAGAATTGTCCATGGCCCTTGAGGACACCCCGACATTCCACGGCCACCATTGACACAAAATCCAGAGACAAAAGCCTGAGCAAGCGCCACATACTCGCCCTTTGTTCATAGCCCGGAAAATTCTCACGGTCTGTAGATCGAGCCTTCATACATACATCCCCAAACCTAAGCTGAGTTTGTGTTTTCAGACTTCTGTCCCCACAGGCCTGGCTCACACACCATCCAAGCTGGGGCCCCTGGAGCGACACCTCAGGACTGTGGCTTCCCTCTCCAGGGGAATTCTGCATTTCCATTGGCCACAACCCAATAGATTAGGAGAATCCGCCAAACTCCCCCAGGCCATCCGAATAATGTTGGCTGCTCAGGACACACAGGGATGATCTTTCACAAGTTAGGAAACTAACTCCACTCAGACCCAGAGACAGATATCCCCATAGAATAAGATTGAACTGGACAGGCACTTAGGCCCTAATCAGATCCATTGCTTTTGTTTCCAGGCATCTCTCCTCAGAGGCCTGGTTTCCAATACCAGAATACGGGGGATTACTGAGGCACTCATCAGAAAAATCTCATCTCCACATAGGAAATGTACTCTTTGGAGCTCTATAAAAACCTCTGTTTAGGAGAATCTTTCAGGGCCCCGGATCAAGCGCCCCATTCCAAGGTCTCCATGGACTTAAACCCACATTATGATCTATTGTCGGGAGAGTCCATGTCAACTCAACCCCTTTGGTTTCTCCCCCAGGGCCTGCAGATCAAACCTGCCTTGTTTTGGAGACAAGTAGAATGGGAGGCGGGCTGCCCAGGCATCCATCCTTAGAACCCTACTCTGGAGTCGTTCCACATGGGACATCCTAGAGCCATCCAACAGGTCTCAAGTGTCCCACAGAAGGAATCTTTGCAGTCTGGAGCATCTCACAACTCCCATTGTGGGAAAATCTACATGGCCTCTTGAGACGCTCCACTTTATAAAGGGGCCATCATGGACAGAAACTTCAACCTGAGCAAACGTCTGATATTCGCCCTGACTTCAGGTGCATGAGATCTTGATTCAGCTCTGCAGAGTGTGCCTTCTGTGCACTCACCCCCAAAACTAAGCCTAGCTTGTGTTCTCAGACTACCGTCCTCACACCCCTGCCCCAAAAGCCCTACAGATTGGCAATACTGGGGCCATAATGCAGCACACTGCCTGCCCTCCAGAAGAAAAACGTTGCCTTATGGAGCTACCTAGAAACCCGAATAAGGATCAACTGAACACCACTCGACTGCACCCCAAATATGCAGTCTACCCTGTCTAATGCCTTGTCTGACACAGCATGAGCCCACACCTCCAGACCTACGCTCAACAGCTGGCCGCACACTGAGCTCATTGGACCCATCAGGTCCTTAGGTCTTCATCTCTTCTCAACCTCAGTTTTCGGGTTTCAGAACCTAGACCTAAACTCCAATCACTGTCCAGGGGTGAACGTGATGCAGAAATCACAACTCTTCCTTAGCCATGGCTGGAAACCTTGTGGTTGGCATATTCTCCAACGTTCAGTGTAGGAGAATCCAGCGTGGCCCATGAGGCACTTCCCATGCTTGAGGGCCTTGTTGGGCACAAATAGGCATTGTGACCCTCAGCATGAGCCCTGTCCTCAAGGAAGGCCTCTCAGTGTCTGAATCAAGAGCCCGCCTATTGGACTTGCCATGCCCGTAGGCCCCCAAACTTAAACAGAGGTGGGGATATCCAGTTGTCCCTCCCAAGGACTCTGCTCTGGAATCCCTCTTTTATTGGGACACTTGAGGTACATAAAATAAAATATAAAATAAAATAAAATAAAAAACAGAAAAGACTCCCCCCATCCCACAGAATGTACCCAAACTCTTGGGATTGGGTCAAATGCTCAGAGAAGGAAAGCCATCTACAACCCATGAGGCCACGCCAGCATTCCACCCACATTGTTGACACAAATCCAGAGACAAAACCTGAGCAAGCACCTCAAACTCACCCTTTTTCATATCCCTAAGTGTTATCACGGTCTGTAGATTGGGCGTGCCATACCTATGTCCCCAATCCTAAGCGGAGTTTGTGTTTTCAGACTTTTGTCCCCACAGGCCTGGCCCACACAGCCTCAAGGCTGGGCCCCTAGAGCCAAACTCAGAACTGTGCTTGCCCTCTCCAGGGGATTTCTGCCCATTCCATTGGCCACAATCCTATAGATTAGGAGAAACTCCAAAGTCCTGAGGCCATCCCAATATTATAGGCTGCCCAGGACAAACAGGGGCGATCTGACACAAGCTGAGCAACTACATCCCTTCAGATCCTTAGACACGTATCCTCAGGAAAGAGATTGAACCGGACAGGCACCTAGGCCCTAATCATCTCGATTGCTTTTGTTTCCAGTCATCTCTCCTCAGAGGCCTGGTTTCCAATACCAGCATATGGGAGATTCCTTAGGCACTCATCAAAACAATTCTCTTCTCTACATAGGAAACATACTCTTTAGAGCTCCATCAAAACCTCCGGTTATGAACATCCCTCAAGGCCCCGGTTCAAGCACCCCATTCCAAGGTCTCCATGGACACAAATGCACATTATGACCCATCCTCAACTCACCCATTTCAACACACCCGCCTCGGTTGCTCCCCTAGATCCAGCAGATCGAACTTGCCTTGGCGCTATGAGACACCTGGAATGGGAGGCAGGCTGCCCAGGCATCCATCCTTAGAACCCTGCTCTGGATAACTTCCTTATGGGATGTCCTGGAGCCATCCAACAGGTCTCGACTGTCCCACAGAAGGAATCATTGCGGTTTGGAGCATCTCACAATTCCCATCGTGGGAAAACCTCCATGTCCTCGTGACACCCTCCCCTTCATGAAGGGGCCGTCATGGACAGAAACTTCGACCTAAGCCAACGTCTGATCCTAGCTCTGTCTTCAGGTATACGGGATCTCGAATCATCTCTGCAGAGGGTGCCTGCCGTCCCCTCACCCCGAAATCTAAGTCTGGCTTGTGTTCTCAGAATTTTTTCCTCACACTCCTGGCCCACAAGCCTTCCAGTTTGGGAATTCTGGAGCCACTATGTGGCACTGTGTCTTCCCTCCAGAAGAAAAACGTTGCCCTCTGGGGCTACCCAGTAACCACAAATGAGTACCATCCTGCATGAAACTCGACTGCACCCCAATGATACAGTCTAGCCTGGGCACTAATTCCCTGTCTGCCACAGCCTGAGCCTGCACCTCCCAACCCACACTCAACAGCTGGCCGAACACTGAGCACATCAGACACACCATGGCCTTAGGTCTTCATCTCTTCCCAACCTCAGTTTTCAGGCTTCAGAACCTAGACCTTAAATCCAATCACAGTCCAGGAGTGAAAGTGTTGCAGAAATTAGAACTCCATCTTCCCCATGGCCAGAAAACTTGTGGTTGCCATATTGTGCAACGTTCAGTGTAGGAGAAACCAGCATGGTACATTAGGCCACGCCCTGACTTAAGGGGCTCCTTGGGCACAAAAACACATTGTGAAACTCAGTGTGAGACCTATCCTCAAGGAAGGCCTCTCAGTGTCTGGACCAAGAGCCCACATATGGGGATTGCCATGTTCTTAGGTCCCAATGTTAACCAGAGGTCTGGTTGTCCAGTTGCCCAAACCCACGACTCTGCTCTGGAATCCCTATTTTGCTGGTCCACCTGAGGTATAAAAAAAAAAATAAATAAACAAAAATAAAGAAAAAAACCAGAAAGGCCTCCTCCCTTCCCACAGAATGACCCCAAACTCTTGGGATCTGGTCAAATCCCCAGAAAGGGAGCCTCATCGATGGCCCATGAGGACACCCCGACATTCCATGGCAATCGGTGACAGATTTCCAGGAAAAAAAAAAAAAAAAAAGCATGAGCAAGCACCTCACATTCGCCCTTTGTTCATATCCCGAAGTGTTCTCTTCACGGTCTATAGATCGGGCCGGCCATACCTACATCCCCCAACCTAAGTGGAGTTTGTGTTTTCAGACTTTTGTCCAAATAGCCCTGGACCACACACGCTCCACACTTGGGTCCCTGGAGCCACACCTCAGGACTGTGCTTTCCTTTCAAGGGAATTCTTCCCATTCCATTGGCCACAACCTTGCAAATGAGGAAAAACCTCCAAAGTCACCGAGGCCATCCCAATAGTGTAGGCCGCCCAGGACAAACAGGGGTGATCTCAAACCAGCTGAGCAACTACCTCCACTCAGACAACAGATGTCCCCAGAAAAGAATATTGAACCGGACAGGCCCCTAGGCCCTAATCAGATCCATTGCTTTGGTTTCCAGGCATCTGTCCTCAGAGGCCTCGTTTCCAATACCAGCATATGGTGGTTTCCTGAGGCACCAATAAGAACAAATCTCGTCTCCCCATGGAAAACTTGCTCATTGGAGCTTTGTCATAACCTCTGGTTAGGAGAATCCTTCAGGGCCCTGGTGCCACTGCCCCATACCAAGGTCTCCATGGACTCAAACCAACATTAAGACCATCCTCAGGAAAGTCCATTTCAACTCAGACCCCTCTGTTGCTACCCCAGGACAACAGATCAAACGTTTCTCATTGCTAGGAGACAATTGGAATGTGAGGCTGCTGCCCAGGCATCCATACGTAGAACCCTGTTCTGGAAAAATACCTTATAAGACGTCCTGGAGCCATCCAACAAATCTTAATTGTCCCAAAGAAGGAATCCTTGCGGTTTGGAGCATCTCACAACTCCAATAGTTGCAAAACCCCCATGGCCTCATAATCCCCCCTCTTCTTGAAGGGGCCAACATGGACAGAAACTCAAACTTGAGCCAAGTCTGAACCTCGACTGACTTCAGACGCATGAGATCTCAATTCAGCTCTGCAGAGTGTGCCTGCCATGTCCTTGCCCCGAAACCTAAGCCTAGCTTGTGTTCTCAGCTTCCGTCCTCACTCTCCTGGCCCACAAGCCCTCCAGTTTGGGAATTCTGAAGCCACAATGCAGCACTCTGCCTGCCCTCCAGAAGAAAAACTTTGCCCTATGCTGCTAATAAGAAACCCCAAATGATTTTCTAATGCATGCCACTCGATTGTAAAGCAATTATACAGCCCACCCTGTATTCTAATGCCCTGTCTGGCACAGCCTGAGACAAGACATCCCAAAAGACACCCAGACAGCTGGCCCCAACCTGGACACATAGGACCCGCTATGGCTGTAGGTCGTCATCTCTTCCCAACCTCGGTTTTCAGGCTTCAGAACCTAGACCTTATCTCCAATCACTGCCCAGGGGTGAACGTGATGCAGAAATTAGAATTCCTCCTTCCCCATGGCCAGAAACCTTGTGGTTGGCATGTTGTCCAATGTTCACTGTGGGAAAACCTACATTGTCCGAAAGGCCACGCCAGTGCTTGAGGGCCGCCTAGGGCACAGACATGCATTGTGACCTGCAGCGTGAGTCCCGTATTAAAGTAACGCCTCTCAGTGGCTGGACCAAGATCCTGCATATGGGGCTGGTCATATCCATAGGCCCCCAGGCTTAACCAGAGGGCGAGTATTCCAGTTGTCAGTACCCACTGCTATGCTCTAGAATCCCTCTACTGGGGGGACACATGAAGCAGAAAACATGACACTTCCCTTCCCACAGAATGACCCCAAACTCTTGGGGGCTGGACAAACTACCAGAGAGGGAGACTTCTACGACCCATGAGGCAACTCCTACATTAAACGGCCATTGTGGACAAAACATCCAGAGACAAAAGCCTGAGCGACTGCCTCCCTCTCACCCTTCTTTCATATCCAGAGGAGCTCCCCTCATGGACTGTAGATCAGGCCTGCCGTAACCTCGGCCCCAAACCTGAGCTGAGTTAGGGTTTTTGGATGTCTGTCTGCACAGCCATGGCCCACACAGCCTCCAGGCTGGGGTCTCTGGAGCCACACCACAGAACTGTGCCTGCTCTCTCCTAAGAAACTGCCCATTCCATTGGCTACAACTCTACAAAATAGTAGAAACCTCAAGGTCCCCAAGGACATCCCACTACCGCAAGCCGCACTGGACAAATAGGGGCATTATGACACAAGCTGAGCAACTACTACCTCCATGCAGACACACAGACAGATATCCGCAGAGACAGAAGATTGAACCAGACAGGCCCCTAGGCCCTATTATGAACTCTTGCTTTGGTGTCCACGTAACACTCCTCAGAGGCCTGGGTTCGAAGACCAGCATACGGGGCTTTCCTGAGGCACCAGACAGAAGACCTCTCATCTCCACATGGGAAGCTTCCTTGTTGGAGTTGTGTCAAGCCCTTCGGGTTGGAGAATCTTGCCGAGTCCCTTAGCTACTGCCACATTCCAAGGTCTCCATGGCCACCAACCCACATTATGACTCATCCTCAGGAGAGTCCATTTAAACTCAGCCTTCTGGGTAGCTCACCCAAGAGCCCGCAGATTGAGCGTGCCTTGTCTCGACCAGGCAATGGGAAGGTGAGTTGGCGTGTCTCGGCATCCATGCTTAGGCCCCAGCTCCCGAGTCTTTCTGTATGGGGCATCCTGGAACCATCCAATAGTACTCGACTGTCCTGAAGAAGGAAACTTTGAAGTTTGGAGCAGCTCACAACTCCCAGCGTAGGGAAACCTCCCTGGCCTCATGACGCCCCCACCCCCTTCAGGAAGGGGCCGTCATGGACACAAACTCCAGCTTGAGGCAACATCTGATACTCGCCCTGACCTCACCTGCCTCTGCAGAGTGGGCCTGCCATGCTCTTGGCCCCAAAACTCGTGCTAGCTTGTGTTTTCAGACTTCCTTCCTCACAATCCTGGCCACACCCCTCCAGTTTGGCAATTCTGGAGACACAATGCAGCACTCTGCCTGCCCTCCAGAAGAAAAATGTTGCCCTATAGGGCTAACCGGAAACGCCAAATGAGTAACAACCTGCATGCCACTCGTCCATACCCCAATTATACAGTCTAGCCTGTGCACTAAAGCCCTGTCTGACACAGCCTGAGGGCAGACCTCCAGTCCAACATCCAGAAAGCTGGCCGTACACAGAGCATATCACACCCATAATGGCTTTAGGCCATCATCTCTACCCAACCTCAGTTATCACCTTCAGAACCTAGGTCTTATCTCTTCTCACTGCTCAGGAGTGAACGTGATGCAAGAATTAGAACTTCTCCTTCGCCTTGGCAAGTAACCTAGTGGTTGGCATGTTGTCCATTGTTCATTGTAGGAGAAAGCAGCATGGACTATGAGGCCCCACCTATCCCTGAGGGCCACAATTTGCACAAACAAACATTGTGACCCTCAGCGTGAGCCCTATCCTCATGTAAAGCCTCTTAGTGACTGGAACAACAGCCCACATATGGGGCTTGCCAAGCCCCTAGTCCCCCAATCTCAACTAGAGTTCGAGATGACTAGTCACCCCTACTCAGGGCTCTACTCTGGAATCCCTCTTTGGTGGGACACCTGAGGTAAAAAAAAAAAAAAAAAAAAAACATATATATATATATATACAGAAAGGATTCTTCCAATCCACAGAATGATCCCAACCCCGTGCGATCAGGCCAAATCACCAGAGAAAGAATTGTCCATGGCCCTTGAGGACACCCCGACATTCCACGGCCACCGTTGACACAAAATCCAGAGACAAAAGCCTGAGCAAGCGCCACATACTCGCCCTTTGTTCATAGCCCGGAAAATTCTCACGGTCTGTAGATCGAGCCTTCATACATACATCCCCAAACCTAAGCTGAGTTTGTGTTTTCAGACTTCTGTCCCCACAGGCCTGGCTCACACACCATCCAAGCTGAGGCCCCTGGAGCGACACCTCAGGACTGTGGCTTCCCTCTCCAGGGGAATTCTGCATTTCCATTGGCCACAACCCAATAGATTAGGAGAATCCGCCAAACTCCCCCAGGCCATCCGAATAATGTTGGCTGCTCAGGACACACAGGGATGATCTTTCACAAGTTAGGAAACTAACTCCACTCAGACCCAGAGACAGATATCCCCATAGAATAAGATTGAACTGGACAGGCACTTAGGCCCTAATCAGATCCATTGCTTTTGTTTCCAGGCATCTCTCCTCAGAGGCCTGGTTTCCAATACCAGAATACGGGGGATTACTGAGGCACTCATCAGAAAAATCTCATCTCCACATAGGAAATGTACTCTTTGGAGCTCTATAAAAACCTCTGTTTAGGAGAATCTTTCAGGGCCCCGGATCAAGCGCCCCATTCCAAGGTCTCCATGGACTTAAACCCACATTATGATCTATTGTCGGGAGAGTCCATGTCAACTCAACCCCTTTGGTTTCTCCCCCAGGGCCTGCAGATCAAACCTGCCTTGTTTTGGAGACAAGTAGAATGGGAGGCGGGCTGCCCAGGCATCCATCCTTAGAACCCTACTCTGGAGTCGTTCCACATGGGACATCCTAGAGCCATCCAACAGGTCTCAAGTGTCCCACAGAAGGAATCTTTGCAGTCTGGAGCATCTCACAACTCCCATTGTGGGAAAATCTACATGGCCTCTTGAGACGCTCCACTTTATAAAGGGGCCATCATGGACAGAAACTTCAACCTGAGCAAACGTCTGATATTCGCCCTGACTTCAGGTGCATGAGATCTTGATTCAGCTCTGCAGAGTGTGCCTTCTGTGCACTCACCCCCAAAACTAAGCCTAGCTTGTGTTCTCAGACTACCGTCCTCACACCCCTGCCCCAAAAGCCCTACAGATTGGCAATACTGGGGCCATAATGCAGCACACTGCCTGCCCTCCAGAAGAAAAACGTTGCCTTATGGAGCTACCTAGAAACCCGAATAAGGATCAACTGAACACCACTCGACTGCACCCCAAATATGCAGTCTACCCTGTCTAATGCCTTGTCTGACACAGCATGAGCCCACACCTCCAGACCTACGCTCAACAGCTGGCCGCACACTGAGCTCATTGGACCCATCAGGTCCTTAGGTCTTCATCTCTTCTCAACCTCAGTTTTCGGGTTTCAGAACCTAGACCTAAACTCCAATCACTGTCCAGGGGTGAACGTGATGCAGAAATCACAACTCTTCCTTAGCCATGGCTGGAAACCTTGTGGTTGGCATATTCTCCAACGTTCAGTGTAGGAGAATCCAGCGTGGCCCATGAGGCACTTCCCATGCTTGAGGGCCTTGTTGGGCACAAATAGGCATTGTGACCCTCAGCATGAGCCCTGTCCTCAAGGAAGGCCTCTCAGTGTCTGAATCAAGAGCCCGCCTATTGGACTTGCCATGCCCGTAGGCCCCCAAACTTAAACAGAGGTGGGGATATCCAGTTGTCCCTCCCAAGGACTCTGCTCTGGAATCCCTCTTTTATTGGGACACTTGAGGTACATAAAATAAAATATAAAATAAAATAAAATAAAAAACAGAAAAGACTCCCCCCATCCCACAGAATGTACCCAAACTCTTGGGATTGGGTCAAATGCTCAGAGAAGGAAAGCCATCTACAACCCATGAGGCCACGCCAGCATTCCACCCACATTGTTGACACAAATCCAGAGACAAAACCTGAGCAAGCACCTCAAACTCACCCTTTTTCATATCCCTAAGTGTTATCACGGTCTGTAGATTGGGCGTGCCATACCTATGTCCCCAATCCTAAGCGGAGTTTGTGTTTTCAGACTTTTGTCCCCACAGGCCTGGCCCACACAGCCTCAAGGCTGGGCCCCTAGAGCCAAACTCAGAACTGTGCTTGCCCTCTCCAGGGGATTTCTGCCCATTCCATTGGCCACAATCCTATAGATTAGGAAAAACTCCAAAGTCCTGAGGCCATCCCAATATTATAGGCTGCCCAGGACAAACAGGGGCGATCTGACACAAGCTGAGCAACTACATCCCTTCAGATCCTTAGACACGTATCCTCAGGAAAGAGATTGAACCGGACAGGCACCTAGGCCCTAATCATCTCGATTGCTTTTGTTTCCAGTCATCTCTCCTCAGAGGCCTGGTTTCCAATACCAGCATATGGGAGATTCCTTAGGCACTCATCAAAACAATTCTCTTCTCTACATAGGAAACATACTCTTTAGAGCTCCATCAAAACCTCCGGTTATGAACATCCCTCAAGGCCCCGGTTCAAGCACCCCATTCCAAGGTCTCCATGGACACAAATGCACATTATGACCCATCCTCAACTCACCCATTTCAACACACCCGCCTCGGTTGCTCCCCTAGATCCAGCAGATCGAACTTGCCTTGGCGCTATGAGACACCTGGAATGGGAGGCAGGCTGCCCAGGCATCCATCCTTAGAACCCTGCTCTGGATAACTTCCTTATGGGATGTCCTGGAGCCATCCAACAGGTCTCGACTGTCCCACAGAAGGAATCATTGCGGTTTGGAGCATCTCACAATTCCCATCGTGGGAAAACCTCCATGTCCTCGTGACACCCTCCCCTTCATGAAGGGGCCGTCATGGACAGAAACTTCGACCTAAGCCAACGTCTGATCCTAGCTCTGTCTTCAGGTATACGGGATCTCGAATCATCTCTGCAGAGGGTGCCTGCCGTCCCCTCACCCCGAAATCTAAGTCTGGCTTGTGTTCTCAGAATTTTTTCCTCACACTCCTGGCCCACAAGCCTTCCAGTTTGGGAATTCTGGAGCCACTATGTGGCACTGTGTCTTCCCTCCAGAAGAAAAACGTTGCCCTCTGGGGCTACCCAGTAACCACAAATGAGTACCATCCTGCATGAAACTCGACTGCACCCCAATGATACAGTCTAGCCTGGGCACTAATTCCCTGTCTGCCACAGCCTGAGCCTGCACCTCCCAACCCACACTCAACAGCTGGCCGAACACTGAGCACATCAGACACACCATGGCCTTAGGTCTTCATCTCTTCCCAACCTCAGTTTTCAGGCTTCAGAACCTAGACCTTAAATCCAATCACAGTCCAGGAGTGAAAGTGTTGCAGAAATTAGAACTCCATCTTCCCCATGGCCAGAAAACTTGTGGTTGCCATATTGTGCAACGTTCAGTGTAGGAGAAACCAGCATGGTACATTAGGCCACGCCCTGACTTAAGGGGCTCCTTGGGCACAAAAACACATTGTGAAACTCAGTGTGAGACCTATCCTCAAGGAAGGCCTCTCAGTGTCTGGACCAAGAGCCCACATATGGGGATTGCCATGTTCTTAGGTCCCAATGTTAACCAGAGGTCTGGTTGTCCAGTTGCCCAAACCCACGACTCTGCTCTGGAATCCCTATTTTGCTGGTCCACCTGAGGTATAAAAAAAAAAATAAATAAACAAAAATAAAGAAAAAAACCAGAAAGGCCTCCTCCCTTCCCACAGAATGACCCCAAACTCTTGGGATCTGGTCAAATCCCCAGAAAGGGAGCCTCATCGATGGCCCATGAGGACACCCCGACATTCCATGGCAATCGGTGACAGATTTCCAGGAAAAAAAAAAAAAAAGCATGAGCAAGCACCTCACATTCGCCCTTTGTTCATATCCCGAAGTGTTCTCTTCACGGTCTATAGATCGGGCCGGCCATACCTACATCCCCCAACCTAAGTGGAGTTTGTGTTTTCAGACTTTTGTCCAAATAGCCCTGGACCACACACGCTCCACACTTGGGTCCCTGGAGCCACACCTCAGGACTGTGCTTTCCTTTCAAGGGAATTCTTCCCATTCCATTGGCCACAACCTTGCAAATGAGGAAAAACCTCCAAAGTCACCGAGGCCATCCCAATAGTGTAGGCCGCCCAGGACAAACAGGGGTGATCTCAAACCAGCTGAGCAACTACCTCCACTCAGACAACAGATGTCCCCAGAAAAGAATATTGAACCGGACAGGCCCCTAGGCCCTAATCAGATCCATTGCTTTGGTTTCCAGGCATCTGTCCTCAGAGGCCTCGTTTCCAATACCAGCATATGGTGGTTTCCTGAGGCACCAATAAGAACAAATCTCGTCTCCCCATGGAAAACTTGCTCATTGGAGCTTTGTCATAACCTCTGGTTAGGAGAATCCTTCAGGGCCCTGGTGCCACTGCCCCATACCAAGGTCTCCATGGACTCAAACCAACATTAAGACCATCCTCAGGAAAGTCCATTTCAACTCAGACCCCTCTGTTGCTACCCCAGGACAACAGATCAAACGTTTCTCATTGCTAGGAGACAATTGGAATGTGAGGCTGCTGCCCAGGCATCCATACGTAGAACCCTGTTCTGGAAAAATACCTTATAAGACGTCCTGGAGCCATCCAACAAATCTTAATTGTCCCAAAGAAGGAATCCTTGCGGTTTGGAGCATCTCACAACTCCAATAGTTGCAAAACCCCCATGGCCTCATAATCCCCCCTCTTCTTGAAGGGGCCAACATGGACAGAAACTCAAACTTGAGCCAAGTCTGAACCTCGACTGACTTCAGACGCATGAGATCTCAATTCAGCTCTGCAGAGTGTGCCTGCCATGTCCTTGCCCCGAAACCTAAGCCTAGCTTGTGTTCTCAGCTTCCGTCCTCACTCTCCTGGCCCACAAGCCCTCCAGTTTGGGAATTCTGAAGCCACAATGCAGCACTCTGCCTGCCCTCCAGAAGAAAAACTTTGCCCTATGCTGCTAATAAGAAACCCCAAATGATTTTCTAATGCATGCCACTCGATTGTAAAGCAATTATACAGCCCACCCTGTATTCTAATGCCCTGTCTGGCACAGCCTGAGACAAGACATCCCAAAAGACACCCAGACAGCTGGCCCCAACCTGGACACATAGGACCCGCTATGGCTGTAGGTCGTCATCTCTTCCCAACCTCGGTTTTCAGGCTTCAGAACCTAGACCTTATCTCCAATCACTGCCCAGGGGTGAACGTGATGCAGAAATTAGAATTCCTCCTTCCCCATGGCCAGAAACCTTGTGGTTGGCATGTTGTCCAATGTTCACTGTGGGAAAACCTACATTGTCCGAAAGGCCACGCCAGTGCTTGAGGGCCGCCTAGGGCACAGACATGCATTGTGACCTGCAGCGTGAGTCCCGTATTAAAGTAACGCCTCTCAGTGGCTGGACCAAGATCCTGCATATGGGGCTGGTCATATCCATAGGCCCCCAGGCTTAACCAGAGGGCGAGTATTCCAGTTGTCAGTACCCACTGCTATGCTCTAGAATCCCTCTACTGGGGGGACACATGAAGCAGAAAACATGACACTTCCCTTCCCACAGAATGACCCCAAACTCTTGGGGGCTGGACAAACTACCAGAGAGGGAGACTTCTACGACCCATGAGGCAACTCCTACATTAAACGGCCATTGTGGACAAAACATCCAGAGACAAAAGCCTGAGCGACTGCCTCCCTCTCACCCTTCTTTCATATCCAGAGGAGCTCCCCTCATGGACTGTAGATCAGGCCTGCCGTAACCTCGGCCCCAAACCTGAGCTGAGTTAGGGTTTTTGGATGTCTGTCTGCACAGCCATGGCCCACACAGCCTCCAGGCTGGGGTCTCTGGAGCCACACCACAGAACTGTGCCTGCTCTCTCCTAAGAAACTGCCCATTCCATTGGCCACAACTCTACAAAATAGTAGAAACCTCAAGGTCCCCAAGGACATCCCACTACCGCAAGCCGCACTGGACAAATAGGGGCATTATGACACAAGCTGAGCAACTACTACCTCCATGCAGACACACAGACAGATATCCGCAGAGACAGAAGATTGAACCAGACAGGCCCCTAGGCCCTATTATGAACTCTTGCTTTGGTGTCCACGTAACACTCCTCAGAGGCCTGGGTTCGAAGACCAGCATACGGGGCTTTCCTGAGGCACCAGACAGAAGACCTCTCATCTCCACATGGGAAGCTTCCTTGTTGGAGTTGTGTCAAGCCCTTCGGGTTGGAGAATCTTGCCGAGTCCCTTAGCTACTGCCACATTCCAAGGTCTCCATGGCCACCAACCCACATTATGACTCATCCTCAGGAGAGTCCATTTAAACTCAGCCTTCTGGGTAGCTCACCCAAGAGCCCGCAGATTGAGCGTGCCTTGTCTCGACCAGGCAATGGGAAGGTGAGTTGGCGTGTCTCGGCATCCATGCTTAGGCCCCAGCTCCTGAGTCTTTCTGTATGGGGCATCCTGGAACCATCCAATAGTACTCGACTGTCCTGAAGAAGGAAACTTTGAAGTTTGGAGCAGCTCACAACTCCCAGCGTAGGGAAACCTCCCTGGCCTCATGACGCCCCCACCCCCTTCAGGAAGGGGCCGTCATGGACACAAACTCCAGCTTGAGGCAACATCTGATACTCGCCCTGACCTCACCTGCCTCTGCAGAGTGGGCCTGCCATGCTCTTGGCCCCAAAACTCGTGCTAGCTTGTGTTTTCAGACTTCCTTCCTCACAATCCTGGCCACACCCCTCCAGTTTGGCAATTCTGGAGACACAATGCAGCACTCTGCCTGCCCTCCAGAAGAAAAATGTTGCCCTATAGGGCTAACCGGAAACGCCAAATGAGTAACAACCTGCATGCCACTCGTCCATACCCCAATTATACAGTCTAGCCTGTGCACTAAAGCCCTGTCTGACACAGCCTGAGGGCAGACCTCCAGTCCAACATCCAGAAAGCTGGCCGTACACAGAGCATATCACACCCACAATGGCTTTAGGCCATCATCTCTACCCAACCTCAGTTTTCACCTTCAGAACCTAGGTCTTATCTCTTCTCACTGCTCAGGAGTGAACGTGATGCAAGAATTAGAACTTCTCCTTCGCCTTGGCAAGTAACCTAGTGGTTGGCATGTTGTCCATTGTTCATTGTAGGAGAAAGCAGCATGGACTATGAGGCCCCACCTATCCCTGAGGGCCACAATTTGCACAAACAAACATTGTGACCCTCAGCGTGAGCCCTATCCTCATGTAAAGCCTCTTAGTGACTGGAACAACAGCCCACATATGGGGCTTGCCAAGCCCCTAGTCCCCCAATCTCAACTAGAGTTCGAGATGACTAGTCACCCCTACTCAGGGCTCTACTCTGGAATCCCTCTTTGGTGGGACACCTGAGGTAAAAAAAAAAAAAAAAAAAACATATATATATATATACAGAAAGGATTCTTCCAATCCACAGAATGATCCCAACCCCGTGCGATCAGGCCAAATCACCAGAGAAAGAATTGTCCATGGCCCTTGAGGACACCCCGACATTCCACGGCCACCGTTGACACAAAATCCAGAGACAAAAGCCTGAGCAAGCGCCACATACTCGCCCTTTGTTCATAGCCCGGAAAATTCTCACGGTCTGTAGATCGAGCCTTCATACATACATCCCCAAACCTAAGCTGAGTTTGTGTTTTCAGACTTCTGTCCCCACAGGCCTGGCTCACACACCATCCAAGCTGAGGCCCCTGGAGCGACACCTCAGGACTGTGGCTTCCCTCTCCAGGGGAATTCTGCATTTCCATTGGCCACAACCCAATAGATTAGGAGAATCCGCCAAACTCCCCCAGGCCATCCGAATAATGTTGGCTGCTCAGGACACACAGGGATGATCTTTCACAAGTTAGGAAACTAACTCCACTCAGACCCAGAGACAGATATCCCCATAGAATAAGATTGAACTGGACAGGCACTTAGGCCCTAATCAGATCCATTGCTTTTGTTTCCAGGCATCTCTCCTCAGAGGCCTGGTTTCCAATACCAGAATACGGGGGATTACTGAGGCACTCATCAGAAAAATCTCATCTCCACATAGGAAATGTACTCTTTGGAGCTCTATAAAAACCTCTGTTTAGGAGAATCTTTCAGGGCCCCGGATCAAGCGCCCCATTCCAAGGTCTCCATGGACTTAAACCCACATTATGATCTATTGTCGGGAGAGTCCATGTCAACTCAACCCCTTTGGTTTCTCCCCCAGGGCCTGCAGATCAAACCTGCCTTGTTTTGGAGACAAGTAGAATGGGAGGCGGGCTGCCCAGGCATCCATCCTTAGAACCCTACTCTGGAGTCGTTCCACATGGGACATCCTAGAGCCATCCAACAGGTCTCAAGTGTCCCACAGAAGGAATCTTTGCAGTCTGGAGCATCTCACAACTCCCATTGTGGGAAAATCTACATGGCCTCTTGAGACGCTCCACTTTATAAAGGGGCCATCATGGACAGAAACTTCAACCTGAGCAAACGTCTGATATTCGCCCTGACTTCAGGTGCATGAGATCTTGATTCAGCTCTGCAGAGTGTGCCTTCTGTGCACTCACCCCCAAAACTAAGCCTAGCTTGTGTTCTCAGACTACCGTCCTCACACCCCTGCCCCAAAAGCCCTACAGATTGGCAATACTGGGGCCATAATGCAGCACACTGCCTGCCCTCCAGAAGAAAAACGTTGCCTTATGGAGCTACCTAGAAACCCGAATAAGGATCAACTGAACACCACTCGACTGCACCCCAAATATGCAGTCTACCCTGTCTAATGCCTTGTCTGACACAGCATGAGCCCACACCTCCAGACCTACGCTCAACAGCTGGCCGCACACTGAGCTCATTGGACCCATCAGGTCCTTAGGTCTTCATCTCTTCTCAACCTCAGTTTTCGGGTTTCAGAACCTAGACCTAAACTCCAATCACTGTCCAGGGGTGAACGTGATGCAGAAATCACAACTCTTCCTTAGCCATGGCTGGAAACCTTGTGGTTGGCATATTCTCCAACGTTCAGTGTAGGAGAATCCAGCGTGGCCCATGAGGCACTTCCCATGCTTGAGGGCCTTGTTGGGCACAAATAGGCATTGTGACCCTCAGCATGAGCCCTGTCCTCAAGGAAGGCCTCTCAGTGTCTGAATCAAGAGCCCGCCTATTGGACTTGCCATGCCCGTAGGCCCCCAAACTTAAACAGAGGTGGGGATATCCAGTTGTCCCTCCCAAGGACTCTGCTCTGGAATCCCTCTTTTATTGGGACACTTGAGGTACATAAAATAAAATATAAAATAAAATAAAATAAAAAACAGAAAAGACTCCCCCCATCCCACAGAATGTACCCAAACTCTTGGGATTGGGTCAAATGCTCAGAGAAGGAAAGCCATCTACAACCCATGAGGCCACGCCAGCATTCCACCCACATTGTTGACACAAATCCAGAGACAAAACCTGAGCAAGCACCTCAAACTCACCCTTTTTCATATCCCTAAGTGTTATCACGGTCTGTAGATTGGGCGTGCCATACCTATGTCCCCAATCCTAAGCGGAGTTTGTGTTTTCAGACTTTTGTCCCCACAGGCCTGGCCCACACAGCCTCAAGGCTGGGCCCCTAGAGCCAAACTCAGAACTGTGCTTGCCCTCTCCAGGGGATTTCTGCCCATTCCATTGGCCACAATCCTATAGATTAGGAGAAACTCCAAAGTCCTGAGGCCATCCCAATATTATAGGCTGCCCAGGACAAACAGGGGCGATCTGACACAAGCTGAGCAACTACATCCCTTCAGATCCTTAGACACGTATCCTCAGGAAAGAGATTGAACCGGACAGGCACCTAGGCCCTAATCATCTCGATTGCTTTTGTTTCCAGTCATCTCTCCTCAGAGGCCTGGTTTCCAATACCAGCATATGGGAGATTCCTTAGGCACTCATCAAAACAATTCTCTTCTCTACATAGGAAACATACTCTTTAGAGCTCCATCAAAACCTCCGGTTATGAACATCCCTCAAGGCCCCGGTTCAAGCACCCCATTCCAAGGTCTCCATGGACACAAATGCACATTATGACCCATCCTCAACTCACCCATTTCAACACACCCGCCTCGGTTGCTCCCCTAGATCCAGCAGATCGAACTTGCCTTGGCGCTATGAGACACCTGGAATGGGAGGCAGGCTGCCCAGGCATCCATCCTTAGAACCCTGCTCTGGATAACTTCCTTATGGGATGTCCTGGAGCCATCCAACAGGTCTCGACTGTCCCACAGAAGGAATCATTGCGGTTTGGAGCATCTCACAATTCCCATCGTGGGAAAACCTCCATGTCCTCGTGACACCCTCCCCTTCATGAAGGGGCCGTCATGGACAGAAACTTCGACCTAAGCCAACGTCTGATCCTAGCTCTGTCTTCAGGTATACGGGATCTCGAATCATCTCTGCAGAGGGTGCCTGCCGTCCCCTCACCCCGAAATCTAAGTCTGGCTTGTGTTCTCAGAATTTTTTCCTCACACTCCTGGCCCACAAGCCTTCCAGTTTGGGAATTCTGGAGCCACTATGTGGCACTGTGTCTTCCCTCCAGAAGAAAAACGTTGCCCTCTGGGGCTACCCAGTAACCACAAATGAGTACCATCCTGCATGAAACTCGACTGCACCCCAATGATACAGTCTAGCCTGGGCACTAATTCCCTGTCTGCCACAGCCTGAGCCTGCACCTCCCAACCCACACTCAACAGCTGGCCGAACACTGAGCACATCAGACACACCATGGCCTTAGGTCTTCATCTCTTCCCAACCTCAGTTTTCAGGCTTCAGAACCTAGACCTTAAATCCAATCACAGTCCAGGAGTGAAAGTGTTGCAGAAATTAGAACTCCATCTTCCCCATGGCCAGAAAACTTGTGGTTGCCATATTGTGCAACGTTCAGTGTAGGAGAAACCAGCATGGTACATTAGGCCACGCCCTGACTTAAGGGGCTCCTTGGGCACAAAAACACATTGTGAAACTCAGTGTGAGACCTATCCTCAAGGAAGGCCTCTCAGTGTCTGGACCAAGAGCCCACATATGGGGATTGCCATGTTCTTAGGTCCCAATGTTAACCAGAGGTCTGGTTGTCCAGTTGCCCCAACCCACGACTCTGCTCTGGAATCCCTATTTTGCTGGTCCACCTGAGGTATAAAAAAAAAAATAAATAAACAAAAATAAAGAAAAAAACCAGAAAGGCCTCCTCCCTTCCCACAGAATGACCCCAAACTCTTGGGATCAGGTCAAATCCCCAGAAAGGGAGCCTCATCGATGGCCCATGAGGACACCCCGACATTCCATGGCAATCGGTGACAGATTTCCAGGAAAAAAAAAAAAAAAAAAAGCATGAGCAAGCACCTCACATTCGCCCTTTGTTCATATCCCGAAGTGTTCTCTTCACGGTCTATAGATCGGGCCGGCCATACCTACATCCCCCAACCTAAGTGGAGTTTGTGTTTTCAGACTTTTGTCCAAATAGCCCTGGACCACACACGCTCCACACTTGGGTCCCTGGAGCCACACCTCAGGACTGTGCTTTCCTTTCAAGGGAATTCTTCCCATTCCATTGGCCACAACCTTGCAAATGAGGAAAAACCTCCAAAGTCACCGAGGCCATCCCAATAGTGTAGGCCGCCCAGGACAAACAGGGGTGATCTCAAACCAGCTGAGCAACTACCTCCACTCAGACAACAGATGTCCCCAGAAAAGAATATTGAACCGGACAGGCCCCTAGGCCCTAATCAGATCCATTGCTTTGGTTTCCAGGCATCTGTCCTCAGAGGCCTCGTTTCCAATACCAGCATATGGTGGTTTCCTGAGGCACCAATAAGAACAAATCTCGTCTCCCCATGGAAAACTTGCTCATTGGAGCTTTGTCATAACCTCTGGTTAGGAGAATCCTTCAGGGCCCTGGTGCCACTGCCCCATACCAAGGTCTCCATGGACTCAAACCAACATTAAGACCATCCTCAGGAAAGTCCATTTCAACTCAGACCCCTCTGTTGCTACCCCAGGACAACAGATCAAACGTTTCTCATTGCTAGGAGACAATTGGAATGTGAGGCTGCTGCCCAGGCATCCATACGTAGAACCCTGTTCTGGAAAAATACCTTATAAGACGTCCTGGAGCCATCCAACAAATCTTAATTGTCCCAAAGAAGGAATCCTTGCGGTTTGGAGCATCTCACAACTCCAATAGTTGCAAAACCCCCATGGCCTCATAATCCCCCCTCTTCTTGAAGGGGCCAACATGGACAGAAACTCAAACTTGAGCCAAGTCTGAACCTCGACTGACTTCAGACGCATGAGATCTCAATTCAGCTCTGCAGAGTGTGCCTGCCATGTCCTTGCCCCGAAACCTAAGCCTAGCTTGTGTTCTCAGCTTCCGTCCTCACTCTCCTGGCCCACAAGCCCTCCAGTTTGGGAATTCTGAAGCCACAATGCAGCACTCTGCCTGCCCTCCAGAAGAAAAACTTTGCCCTATGCTGCTAATAAGAAACCCCAAATGATTTTCTAATGCATGCCACTCGATTGTAAAGCAATTATACAGCCCACCCTGTATTCTAATGCCCTGTCTGGCACAGCCTGAGACAAGACATCCCAAAAGACACCCAGACAGCTGGCCCCAACCTGGACACATAGGACCCGCTATGGCTGTAGGTCGTCATCTCTTCCCAACCTCGGTTTTCAGGCTTCAGAACCTAGACCTTATCTCCAATCACTGCCCAGGGGTGAACGTGATGCAGAAATTAGAATTCCTCCTTCCCCATGGCCAGAAACCTTGTGGTTGGCATGTTGTCCAATGTTCACTGTGGGAAAACCTACATTGTCCGAAAGGCCACGCCAGTGCTTGAGGGCCGCCTAGGGCACAGACATGCATTGTGACCTGCAGCGTGAGTCCCGTATTAAAGTAACGCCTCTCAGTGGCTGGACCAAGATCCTGCATATGGGGCTTGTCATATCCATAGGCCCCCAGGCTTAACCAGAGGGCGAGTATTCCAGTTGTCAGTACCCACTGCTATGCTCTAGAATCCCTCTACTGGGGGGACACATGAAGCAGAAAACATGACACTTCCCTTCCCACAGAATGACCCCAAACTCTTGGGGGCTGGACAAACTACCAGAGAGGGAGACTTCTACGACCCATGAGGCAACTCCTACATTAAACGGCCATTGTGGACAAAACATCCAGAGACAAAAGCCTGAGCGACTGCCTCCCTCTCACCCTTCTTTCATATCCAGAGGAGCTCCCCTCATGGACTGTAGATCAGGCCTGCCGTAACCTCGGCCCCAAACCTGAGCTGAGTTAGGGTTTTTGGATGTCTGTCTGCACAGCCATGGCCCACACAGCCTCCAGGCTGGGGTCTCTGGAGCCACACCACAGAACTGTGCCTGCTCTCTCCTAAGAAACTGCCCATTCCATTGGCCACAACTCTACAAAATAGTAGAAACCTCAAGGTCCCCAAGGACATCCCACTACCGCAAGCCGCACTGGACAAATAGGGGCATTATGACACAAGCTGAGCAACTACTACCTCCATGCAGACACACAGACAGATATCCGCAGAGACAGAAGATTGAACCAGACAGGCCCCTAGGCCCTATTATGAACTCTTGCTTTGGTGTCCACGTAACACTCCTCAGAGGCCTGGGTTCGAAGACCAGCATACGGGGCTTTCCTGAGGCACCAGACAGAAGACCTCTCATCTCCACATGGGAAGCTTCCTTGTTGGAGTTGTGTCAAGCCCTTCGGGTTGGAGAATCCTGCCGAGTCCCTTAGCTACTGCCACATTCCAAGGTCTCCATGGCCACCAACCCACATTATGACTCATCCTCAGGAGAGTCCCTATAGGGCTAACCGGAAACGCTAAATGAGTAACAACCTGCATGCCACTCGACCATACCCCAATTATACCGTCTATCCTGTGCACTAAAGCCCTGTCTGACACAGCCTGAGGGCAGACCTCCAGTCCAACACCCAGACAGCTGGCCATAACAGAGCATATCACACCTACAATGGCTTTAGGCCATCAACTCTACACAACCTCAGTTTTCACCTTCAGAACCTAGACCTTATCTCCACTCACTGCTCAGGAGTGAACGTGATACAAGAATCAGAACTTCTCCTTCGCCTTGGCAAGAAACATAGTGGTTTGCATGTTTTTGCAACGTTCAGTGTAGTTGAAACCAGTGTGGCCCATGATGCCCCGCTCATGTTTATGGGCCACATTGGTCACAAACACACATTGTGTCCCTCAGCCTGATCCCAGGCCTCAGGTAAGGCCTCTCAGTGGCTGGATGAAGAGTTAGCATATTCGGCTTGCCATGCCCCTAGGCCCAAATTTTACCCATAGTTCGCGTTCTCCCTTCACTTTTCCCCAGGGCTCATCTTTGGAATTCCTCTTTTGGCGGGACACCTGAGGTAACAAACCTGAAAGGAGTCCTCCCATTCAACAGATTGACGAAAAACAATGGGGATCGGACCAAATCCCCAGAGTGAAAGATTCGTCCATGGCCCATGAGGCTTCCCCGACATTCCACGGCCATCTCGGATACAAAATCCAGAGACAAAAGCCTGAGCAAGTGCCTCAGACTCGCTCTTTCTTTATATCCGGAAGAGTTCTTCCCATGGTTTATAGATCGGGCCTGCCATACCTACCTCCCCAAAGCTAAGCTGAGTTTGTGTTTTCAGACTTCTGTCCCCAAAGTCCTGGGCCACACACCTTCCAGGCTGGGGCCCCAGGTGTCACACATTAGGACTGTGTCTACCCAATCCATGGGAATTCTGCCCATTCCATGGTCCAAAACCGTAAAATTAGGAGAACCCTCCAAATCCCTGAGGCCATCCCAATAGTGCAGGTCGCCCGGGACAAACAAGGGCGGTCTGATACCAGCTGAGCATCTACCTCCACTCATACCATAGATGGATGTCCCCTGAGAAGCAGATTGAACCAGAAAGGATCCTAGGCCATAATCGGATACATTGCTTTGGTTTACAGGCATGTCTCCTCAAAAGCCTGGATTCCAATACCAGCATAGGGGTTTTCTGAGGCACCCATTAGAACAAATCTCGTCTCCACAAGGAACCTTGTGCATCGAGCTATGTCAATAGCTTAGGAGAATACTTCAGGGTCCCGGTACCACCGCCCCATTTTAAGGCCCTCATGGACACAAACACACATTAGGACCCATCCTCAGGAAAGTCCATTTCAAGTCAGTCACTCCTGTTGCTCATGCAGAGCCATCAGATCTAAACTCTCTTGTTGCTAGGAGAAAATTGGAATGCGAGGCCTGCTTCCCAGTCATCCATTCTCGAATGGTGCCCTGGAGTCATTCCATATGGGATGTCCTGAAGCTGCCCAACAGGTATCAATTGTCCCGCAGAAGGTATCCTTGAAGGGGGCATCCCACAACACCCAACGTGGGAAAACCTACATGGCCTCGAGATTTCGCTCCCTTCATGAAGGGGTCGTCATGCACATAAACTCCAACGTGAGCCAACGTCTGATCCTCGCCCTTACTTCAGATGCATGAGATATTGGTTCAGATCTACAGTGGTCCCTGCCATGTCCTCGCCCTGATACACAAGTCTAGCTTGTGTTCTCAGACTTCCGTCCTCACACTCCTGGACACGAAGCCCTCAAGTTTGGCAATTCCGGACCGACAATGAAGCACTCTGCCTGCCCTCTAGAAAACAAATTTTGCCTAATGAGCTGCCCAGACAACTTATATGAGGATAAATCTACATGGCACTCGACTTTACCCAAATTATATAGTCTACGGGGGCACTAATGCATGTCTGACACAACCTGAGCCCGGACCTCCTGACCAACACCCAGACAGCTGACTGCACACTGAGCACATCAGACCCGCCATGGCCTTAGGTCATCATCTCTTCCCTACCTCCGTTTTCAGGCTTCAGAATCTAGACCTTATCTCCAATAACTGCCCAAGGGTGACTGTGATGCAGAAATCAGAACACTTCCTTACCCATGGCAAGAAATCTTGTCGTTGGCAGGTTGTCCAACGTTCAGTGTAGGAGAAACCAGGATTCACCATGAGGCCCCGCCCATTCTTGTTTGCGAAGTGGGCATAAACACGCATTGTGACCCTCAGTGTGAGTCCTGTCCTCTAGTAAGTCCTCTCAGTCGCTCGACCATTAGATGTCATAATGGGCTTGACATGTCCCTAGGCCCAAATTTGTAACCAGATTTCTGGTTGTCCAGTCGGCCCTCCCCAGGGCTCTACTCTGGAATACCTCATTTGGTGAGACACCTGAGGTTAAAAAACAAAACAAGGCAAATCACAACAACAACAAAACGGACTTCTTCCATCCCACAAAATGACCCCATAATCTTGCGATGGGGACAAACCACCAGAGAGTAAGACTCGTCAATTTCCCATGAAGTCACCCGGAAATTTCAGGACCATGAGTGACACGATATCCAGAGACAAAAACTTGAGCAAGAGCCTGACACTCGCCCTTTTTTCATATCCCGAAGAGTTCTCCTCATGGTCTGTAGATCAATACTGCCATACCTATTACCCGAAACATAAGCCGCGTTTGTGTTTTCAGACAACTGTCCAAACAGCTCTGCCTACACACCCTACAGGCTCAGGCCCCTGGAGCCAAACCTGAGGACTGTACTTGCCCTCTCCAAGGGAATTGTATGTGCCCATTCCAATGGCCACAACCTACTAATAGGATAAACCTCCAAACTCCCTGAGGCCATCCCAATAGTGGTGGCTCTCCAGGACAAACAGAAGCAATCTGAGCCCATCTGACACCTACATGCACTCAGACGCATAGACTGATGTCCCCAGAGGTAAAAAGGTACGAACAGGTCCCTAGGCACTATTTGGATTCATTGTTGTGCTATCCAGTCAACTCTCCTCAGAGGCCTGGATTTCAATACCAGCGTATTGCTGTTTCCTGACTCATCCCTCAGAACAAATCTCATTTACATATGGGAAACTTGCACGTTGGAGCTGTGTCAAAGCCTCTGTTTGAAAAAACCCTTCAGGGCCCCAGTGCCACCGCTTTATTCCAAGATCTCCATAGACACAAAAACATATTAGGATCCATCCACAGGAGAGTCCATTTCAACTCAGCCTCCTGGGTTGCTCCCCCAGATCCAGCAGATCTAACCTGTCTTGTTGCTAGGACACAATTGGAATGCGAGGTGGGCTACCCAGCCATCCATCCTTAGAACCCTGCTTGGAATCGTTGCCCTGGAGCCAACTAACAGTTCTCAATTGTCCTGCAGAACAATCTTTGCAGTTTGGAGCTTCTCACAACTAACATCGTGGGAAAACCCCCACGGCCTCATGACCCCCCCGCCCCTTCATGAAGGGCCATCAGGGACAGAAACACCAAACTGAGCGATCTTCTGATCCTCGCCCTGACATCATAAGCACGAGATCTCGATTCAGGTCTGTAGATTGTTCCTGCCTTGTCCTCACCCAGAAACCTAAGCCTAGCTTGTTCTCAGATTTCCTTCCTCAGACTACTGGCCCACAAGCCTCCAGTTTGAAAACCAGAACTATAATGCAGCACTCTACCTGCCCTCAGGAAGAAAAACATTGCCCTCTGGGGCTACCCAGAAACTCCAAAAGAGGATCAACCTGCACGCCATACGACTGTACCCCAAATATATAGGCTGACCTGGGCACTATTGCCCTTTTTGACACAGCCTGAGCCTGGATTACCTGGCCCCACACAGAAAGCTGGCCGCTCACTGAGCACATCGGACCCACCATGGTTTTAGGTCGTCATCTCTTCCCAACCTCGGTTGTCAAGTTTCAGAACCTAGACCTTATCTCCGATCACTGCCCAGGCTTGAAAGTGATGCAGAAATCACAACTCCTTCCCCGTGGCAAGAAACCATGTGGTTGGCATGTTGTCCAACGTTCAGTGTAGTTGAAACCAGGGTGGCCCATGAGGCCCCGCTCATGTTTGCGGGCCACATTGGTCAAAACCACACATTGTGACCCTCACCCTGATCCCAGTCCTCAATAAGGCCTCTCAGTGGCTGGATGATGAGATAGCATATTGGGCTTGCCATGCCCCTAGGCCCCAAATTTTACCCATAGTTAGGGTTCTCCCTTCACTTTTCCCCAGGGCTCTTCTTTGGAATTCCTCTTTTGGCGGGACACCTGAGGTAACAAACCTGAAAGGAGTCCTCCCATTCCACAGATTGACGAAAAACAATTGGGATCGGGCCAAATCCACAGATAGGAAGATTCGTCCATGGCCCATGAGGCTTCCCCGACATTCCACGGCCATCTCTGATACAAAATCCAGAGACAAAAGCCTGAGCAAGCGCCTCAGACTCGCTCTTTCTTCATATCGGGAAGAGTTCTTCTCATGGTTTATAGATCGGGACTGCCATACCTACGTCCCCAAACCTAAGCTGAGTTTGGGTTTTCAGACTTCTGTCCTCAAAGTCCTGGGCCACACACCCTACTGCTTGGGCCCCTTGAGTCACACATTAGGACTGTGCCTACCCAATCCATGGGAATTCTGCCAATGCAATTGTCCAAAACAGTAAAATTTGGAGAACCCTACAAATCCCTGAGGCCATCCTAATAGTGCAGGTCGCCCGGGACAAACAAGGGCGGTCTGATACCAGCTGAGCATCTACCTCCACTCATACCATAGATGGATGTCCCCTGAGAAGAAGAATGAACCAGACAGGACCCTAGGCCATAATCGGATACATTGCTTTGGTTTACAGGCATGTCTCCTCAAAAGACTGGATTCCAATACCAGCATAGAGGTTTTCCTGAGGTACCCATCAAAACAAATCTCGTCTCCACAAGGAACCTTGTGCATCGAGCTATGTCAAAAGCTTAGGAGAATACTTCAGGGTCCCGGTGCCACCGCCCCATTTTAAGGCCCTCATGGACACAAACACACATTAGGACCCATCCTCAGGAAAGTCCATTTCAAGTCAGCCACCCCGGTTTCTCCCGCAGAGCCATCAGATCTAAACTGTCTTGTTGCTAGGAGACAATTGGAATGCGAGGCGGGCTTCCCAGGCATCCATCCTCGAATGGTGCCCTGGAGTCATTCCATATGGGATGTCCTGGAGCTGCCCAACAAGTCTCAATTGTCCCGCAGAAGGAATCCTTGAAGGGGGCATCCCACAACCTCAACGTGGGAAAACCTCCATGGCCTCGAGATTCCGCTCCCTTCATGAAGGGGCCGTCATGCACAGAAACTCCAACCTGAGCCAACGTCTGATCCTCGCCCTGACTTCAGATGCATGAGATATAGGTTCAGATCTACAGGGGTACCTGCCGTGCCCTGGCCCTGAAACCCAAGTCTAGCTGTGTTCTCAGACTTCCGTCCTCACACTCCAGGCCCCGAAGCCCGGAAGTTTCGCAATTCCAGACCCACAATGCAGCACTCTGCCTGCCCTCTAGAAAAAAAATTGGCCTAATGAGCTGCCCAGGCACCTTATATGAGGATAAATCTACATGGCATTCGACTGTACCCAAAGTATATAGTCTAACCTGGGCACTAATGCACTGTCTGACACAACCTGAGCTCGGACCTCCTGACCAACACTCAGACAGCTGACCGCACACTGAGCACATCAGAACCGCCATGGCCTTAGGTCATCATCTCTTCCCAACTGCGGTTTTTCAGGCTTCAGAACCTAGACCTTATCTCCAACAACTGCCCAGGGGTGCCTGTGATGCAGAAATCAGAACTCGTCCTTACCCATGGCAAGAAACCTTGTGGTTGGCATGTTGTCCAACGTTCAGTGTAGGAGAAACCAGCATTCACCCAAAGGCCCCGCCAATTCTTGAGTGCGAAGAGGGCATAAACACGCATTGTGACCCTCAGCGTGATTCCTGTGCTCTAGTAAGTCCTCTCAGTGGCTCGACCATTAGATGTCATAATGGGCTTGACATGTCCCTAGGCCACAATTTTTAACCAGATTTCTGGTTGTCCGGTCGGCCCTCCCCAGGGCTCTACTCTGGAATACCTCATTTGGTGAGACACCTGAGGTTAAAAAACAAAACAAAGCAAATCAACAACAACAACAACAAAACGGACTCCTTCCATCCCCAGAATGACCCAAAACTCTTGGGAATGGGCAAAATCCCAGATAGTAAGACTCGTCCATTTCCCATGAAGTCACCCGGAAATTTCACGACCATGAGTGACACGATATCCAGAGACAAAAACTTGAGCACGAGCCTCCAACTCGCCCTTTTTTCATATCCTGAAGAGTTCTCCTCATGGTCTGTAGATCAGTCCTGCCATACCTATGACCCGAAAAATAAGCCGCGTTTGTGTTTTCAGACAACTGTCCAAACAGCTCTGGCCTACACACCCTACAGGCTCAGGCCCCTGGAGCCAAACCAGAGGACTGTACTTGCCCTCTCCAAGGGAATTGTATGTGCCCATTCCAATGGCCACAACCCTACTAATAGGATAAACCTCCAAACTGCCTGAGGCCATCCCAATAGTGGTGGCTTCCCAGGACAAACAGGGGCAATCGGAGCTCATCTGAGCACCTACCTGCACTCAGACGCATAGACTGATGTCCCCAGAGGTAAAAAGGAACGAACAGGCCCCTAGGCACTAAACGGATCCATTGCTGTGGTATCCAGTCATCTCTCCTCAGAGGCCTGGATTTAAATACCAGCGTATGGCTGTTTCTTGACTCACCCATCAGAAAACATCTCATCGACATATGGGAAACTTGCACGTTGGAGCTGTGTGAAAGCCTCTGTTTGGAAAAACCCTTCAGGACCCCAGTGCCACCGCTACATTCCAAGGTCTCCATAGACACAAAAAGACATTAGGACCCATCCACAGGAGAGTTTATTTCAACTCAGCCTCCTGGGTTGCTCCCCCAGATCCATCAGATCTAACCTGTCTTGTTGCTAGGACACAATTGGAATGCGAGGTGGGCTACCCAGCCATCCATCCTTAGAACCCTGCTCGGAATCGTTGCCCTGGAGCCAACCAACAGGTCTCAATTGTCCTGCAGAAGAATCTTTGCAGTTTGGAGCTTCTCAGAACTAACATCGTGGGAAAACCCCACGGCCTCGTGACCCCCCCGCCCCTTCATGAAGGGCCATCAGGGACAGAAACTCCAGCCTGAGCGATCTTCTGATCCTCGACCTGACATCATAAGCACGAGATCTCGATTCAGGTCTGTAGATTGTTCCTGCCTTGTCCTCACCCAGAAACCTAAGCCTAGCTTGTTCTCAGATTTCCTTCCTCAGACTACTGGCCCACAAGCCTCCAGTTTGAAAACCAGAACTATACTGCAGCACTCTTCCTGCCCTCAGGAAGAAAAACATTGCCCTCTGGGGCTACCCAGAAACTCCAAAAGAGGATCAACCTGCACACCATACGACTGTACCCCAAATATATAGGCTGACCTGGGCACTATTGCCCTTTTTGACACAGCCTGAGCCTGGATTACCTGGCCCCACACAGAAAGCTGGCCGCTCACTGAGCACATCGGACCCACCATGGTCTTAGGTCGACATCTCTTCCCAACCTCGGTTGTCAAGTTTCAGAACCTAGACCTTATCTCCAATCACTGCCCAGGCTTGAAAGTGATGCAGAAAACACAACTCCTTCCCCGTGGCAAGAAACCATGTGGTTGGCATGTTGTCCAACGTTCAGTGTAGTTGAAACCAGTGTGGCCCATGAGGCCCCGCTCATGTTTGCGGGCCACATTGGTCAAAACCACACATTGTGACCCTCACCCTGATCCCAGTCCTCAATAAGGCCTCTCAGTGGCTGGATGAGGAGATAGCATATTGGGCATGCCATGCCCCTAGGCCCCAAATTTTACCCATAGTTCGGGTTCTCCCTTCACTTTTCCCCAGAGCTCTTCTTTGGAATTCCTCTTTTGGCGGGACACCTGAGGTAACAAACCTGAAAGGAGTCCTCCCATTCCACAGATTGACGAAAAACAATTGGGATCGGGCCAAATCCACAGAGAGGAAGATTCGTCCATGGCCCATGAGGCCTCCCCGACATTCCACGGCCATCTCTGATACAAAATCCAGAGACAAAAGCCTGAGCAAGCCCCTCAGACTCGCTCTTTCTTCATATCCGCAAGAGTTCTTCTCATGGTTTATAGATCGGGCCTGCCATACCTACGTCCCCAAACCTAAACTAAGTTTGTGTTTTCAGACTTCTGTCCTCAAAGACCTTGGCCACACACCCTCCAGGCTGGGGCCCCTGGAGTCACACAGTAGGACTGTGCCTACCCAATCCATGGGAATTCTGCCGATGCCATTGTCCAAAACAGTAAAATTTGGAGAACCCTACAAATCGCTGAGGCCATCCCAATAGTGTAGGTCGCCCGGGACAAACAAGGGCGGTCTGATACCAGCTGAGCATCTACCTCCACTCATACCATAGATGGATGTCCCCTGAGAAGAAGATTGAACCAGACAGGACCCTAGGCCATAATCGGATACATTGCTTTGGATTACAGGCATGTCTCCTCAAAAGCCTGGATTCCAATACCAGCATAGAGGTTTTCCTGAGGCACCCATCAAAACAAATCTCGTCTCCACAAGGAACCTTGTGCATCGAGCTATGTCAAAAGCTTAGGAGAATACTTCAGGGTCTCGGTGCCACCGCCCCATTTTAAGGCCCTCATGGACACAAACACACCTTAGGACCCATCCTCAGGAAAGTCCATTTCAAGTCAGCCACCCGGTTTCTCCCGCAGAGCCATCAGATCTAAACTGTCTTGTTGCTGGGAGACAATTGGAATGCGAGGCCGGCTTCCCAGGCATCCAACCTCGAACATGACCTGGAGTCATTCCATATGGGATGTCCTGAAGCTGCCCAACAGGTCTCAATTTTCCCGCAGAAGGAATCCTTGAAGGGGGCATCCCACAACTCCCAACGTGGGAAAAACTCCATGGCCTTGAGATTCCGCTCCCTTCATGAAGGGTCCGTCATGCACAGAAACTCCAACGTGAGCCAACGTCTGATCCTCGCCCTGACTTCAGATGCATGAGATATAGGTTCAGATCTACAGTGGTACCTGCCGTGTCCTCGCCCTGAAACCCAAGTCTAGCTTGTGTTCTCAGACTTCCGTCCTCACACTCCTGGACACGAATCCCTCAAGTTTAAAATTCCGGACCGACAATGAAGCACTCTGCCTGCCCTCTAGAAAACAAATTTTGCCTAATGAGCTGCCCAGACAACTTATATGAGGATAAATCTACATGGCACTCGACTGTACCCAAAGTATATAGTCTAAACTGGGCACTAATGCACTCTCTGACACAACCTGAGCCCGGATCTCCTGACCAACACCCAGACAGCTGACCGCACACTGAGCACATCAGACCCGCCATGGCCTTAGGTCATCATCTCTTCCCTACCTCAGTTTATAGGCTTCAGAACCTAGACCTTATCTCCAATCACTGCCCAGCGGTGCCTGTGATGCAGAAATCAGAACTCTTCCTTACCCATGGCAAGAAACCTTGTGGTTAGCATGTTGTGCAACGTTCAGTGTACGAGAAACCAGGATTCACCATGAGGCCCTGCCCATTCTTGTTTGCGAAGTGGGCATAAACACGCATTGTGACCCTCAGCGTGAGTCCTATGCTCTAGTAAGTCCTCTCAGTGGCTCGACCATTAGATGTCATAATGGGCTTGACATGTCCCTAGGCCACAATTTTTAACCACATTTCTGGTTGTCCGGTCGGCCCTCCCCAGGGCTCTACTCTGGAATCCCCCATTTGGTGGGACACCTGAGGTTAAAAAACAAAACAAGGCAAATCAACAACAACAAAAAAACGGACTTCTTCCATCCCCAGAATGACCCAAAACTCCTTGGACGGGGCCAAACCCCCAGAGTGTAAGACTCGTCCATTTCCCATGAAGTCACCAGGAAATTTCACGACCATGAGTGACACGATATCCAGAGACAAAAACTTGAGCACGAGCCTCACACTCGCCCCTTATTCATATCCCGAAGTGTTCTCCTCATGGTCTGTAGATCAATCCTGCCATACCTATGACCTGAAACATAAGCCGCGTTTGTGTTTTCAGACGACTGTCCAAACAGCTCTGCCTACACACCCTACAGGCTCAGGCCCCTGGAGCCAAACCTGAGGATTGTACTTGCCTTCTACAAGGGAATTGTATGTGCCCATTCCAATGGCCACAACCCTACTAATAGGATAAACCTCCAAACTGCCTGAGGCCATCCCAATAGTGGTGGCTTCCCAGGACAAACAGGGGCAATCTGAGCCCATCTGAGCACCTACATGCTCTCAGACGCATAGACTGATGTCCCCAGAGGTAAAAAGGTATGAACAGGCCCCTAGGCACTATTCGGATCCATTGCTGTGGTATCCAGTCATCTCTCCTCAGAGGCCTGGATTTCAATACCAGCATATGGCCGTTTCCTGACTCATCCGTCAGAACAAATCTCATCTACATATGGGAAACTTGCACGTTGGAGCTGTGTCAAAGCCTCTGTTTGAAAAAACCCTTCAGGACCCCAGTGCCACCCCTTCATTCCAAGGTCTCCATAGACACAAAAACATATTAGGATCCATCCACAGGAGAGTCCATTTCAACCCAGATCCAGATTGCTCGCCCAGATCCAGCAGATATAACCTGTCTTGTTGCTAGGACACAATTGGAATGCAAGGTGGGCTACCCAGGAATCCATCCTTAGAACCCTGCTCGGAATCGTTGGCCTGGAGCCAACCAACATGTCTCAATTGTCCTGCACAAGAATCTTTGCAGTTTGGACCTTCTCACAACTAACATCGTGGGAAAACCCCCACGAACTCGAGACCCCGCCCCTTCATGAAGGGGCCATCGGGACAGAAACACTAACCTGAGCGTTCTTCTAATCCTCACCCTGACTTCAGAAGCACGAGATCTCGATTCAGGTCTGTAGATTGTTCCTGCCTTGTCCTCACCCAGAAACCTAAGCCTAGCTTGTGTTATCAGATTTCCGTCTTCAGACTACTGGCCCACAAGCCCTCCAGTTTGCAAACCAGAACTATAATGCAGCACTCTGCCAGCCTTCAGGAAGATAAACATAGCCCTGTGGGGCTACCCAGAAACTCCAAATGAGGATCAACCTGCATGCCCTTCGACTGTACCCCAAATATATAGGCTGACCTAGGCACTATTGCCCTTTCTGACACAGCCTGAGCCTGGACTTCCTGGCCCCACCCAGAAAGCTGGTCGAACACTGAGCATGCCGGACGAGCCATGTCCTTAGGTCGTCATCTCTTCCCAACCTCGGTTGTCAAGTTTCAGAACCTAGACCTTATCTCCAATCACTGCCCAGGCTTGTAAGTGATGCAGAAATCACAACTCCTTCCCCGTGGCTAGAAACCATGTGGTTGGCATGTTTTCCAATGTTCAGTGTAGTTGAAACCAGTGTGGCCCATGAGGCCCCACCCATGTTTATGGGCCACATTGGTCACAAACACACATTGTGACCCTCAGCCTGATCCCAGTCCTCAGGTAAGGCCTCTCAGTGGCTGGATGAAGAGACAGCATATTGGGCTTGCCATGCCCCTAGGCCCCAAATTTTACCCATAATTCGGGTTGTCCCTTCGCTTTTCCCCAGGGCTCTTCTTTGGAATTCCTCTTTTGGCGGGACACCTAAGGTAACCAACCTGAAAGGAGACCTCCCATTCCACAGATTGACGAAAAAGAATTGGGATCGGGCCAATTCCACAGAGAGGAATATTCGTCCATGGCCCATGAGGTTTCCCAGACAATCCACGGCCATCGCTGATACCGAATCTAGAGACAAAAGACTGAACAAGCACCTCAGACTCGCTCTTTCTTCATATCCTGAAGAGTTCTTCTCATGGTTTATAGATCGGGCCTGCCATACCTACGTCTCCAAACCTAAGCTGAGTTTATGTTTTCAGACTTCTGTCCTCAAAGTCCTGGGCCACACACCCTCCAGGCTGCGGTCCCTGGAGCCACACATAAGGACTGTGCCTACCCAATCCATGGGAACTCTGCCCATTCCATTGTCCCAAACCGTAAAATTAGGAGAACCCTCCAAATCCCTGAGGCCATCCCAATAGGGCATGTCGCCCGTGACATACAAGCGCGGTCTGATAGCAGCTGAGCATCAACCTCCACTCATACCATAGATGGATGTCCCCAGTGAAGAAGATTGAACCAGACAGGACCCTGGCCAATCGGATCCATTGCTTTGGTGAGAGGCATGTCTCCTCAAAAGCCTGGATTCCAATACCAGCATAGGGGTTTTCCTGAGGTAGCAATCAGAACAAATCTCGTCTCCACAAGGAAACATGTGCATCGAGCTCTGTCAAAAGCTTAGGAGAATACTTCAGGGTCCCGGTGCTATGGCCCCATTCCAAGGCCCCATGGACACAAACACACATTAGGACCCATCGTGAGGAAAGTCCATTTCAAGTCAGCCACCCCGGTTGCTCCCGCAGAGCCATCAGATCTAAACTGGCTTGTTGCTAGGAGACAATTGGAATGCGAGGCTGGCTTCCCAGGCATCCTCCCTCGAACGGTGCTATAGAGTCATTCCATATGGGATGTCCTGGAGCTGCCCAAAGGCCTCAATTGTCCCGCAGAAGGAATTCTTGAAGGGGGCAACCCAAAACTCCCACGTGGGAAAAACTCCATGGACACGAGATTCCGCTCCCTTCATGAAGGAGCCGTCAGGCACAGAAACTCCAACCTAAGCCAAAGTCTAATTCTCTCCCTGACTTGAAATGGATGAGATATTGGTTCAGATCTGCAGGGGGTACCTGCCATGCCCTTGCCCTTAGCCCAAGTATAACTTTTGTTCTCAGAATTCCGACCTCACTCTCCTGGCCTCAAAGCCCTCATGATTGGTAAATCCGGTCCCACAATTAAGCACATGGCCTGCTTTCTGGAAAAAAAATATTGCCTAAAGAGCTGCCAAGGCACCTTATATGAAGATAAACCTACACGGTACTCGGCTTTGCCCGAATTATATAGTCTAACCTGGGCACTAATGCACTGTCTGACACAACCTGAGCCCGGAATTCCTGACCAACACCCAGACAGCTGACCGCACACTGAGCACATCAGACCCGCCATGGCCTTAGGTCCTCATCTCTTCCCTACCTCAGTTTTCAGGCCTCAGAAACTAGACTTTATCTCTGCCTGGGGATGAGTGTGATGCAGAAATCAGAACTTCTCCTTACACATGGCAAGAAACCTTGTGGTTGGCATGTTGTCCAACGTTCATTGTAGGAGAAACTAGCATTCACCCTGAGGCCCGCCTATTCTTGAGTGCGACGAGGGCATAAATATGCATTGTGACCCTCAGGGTGAGTCCTGTCCTCTAGTAAGTCCTCTCAGAGCCTGGATCACTAGATGTCATATGGGCTTGACATAGCCCTACGCCCCAATTTTTAACCAGATTTCTGGTTGTTCAGTCACCCCTCCCCAGAGCTCTACTCTGGAATTCCTCATGTGGTGGGACAAAGGAGGTTAAAAAATGAAACAAAACAAAGCAACAACAACAACAAAAAAAACGACTTCTTCCATCCCAAGAATGACCCCAACCTCTTTGGAAGGGGCCAAATCGCCAGAGAGTAAGACTCGTCCATTTCCCATGAAGTCACCCGGAAATTTCACGACCATGAGTGACATGATATGCAGAGACAAAAACATGAGCAATAGCCTCACACTCGCCCTTTTTTCATATACCGAAATGTTCTCCTCATGGTCTGTAGATCAGTCCTGCCCTACCTATGACCCGAAACAGAAGTCGAGTTTGTGTTTTCAGACAACTGTCCAAACAGCCCTGGCCTACACACCCTATAGGCTCAGGCCCCTGAAGCCAAACCTGAGGACTGTTCTTGCCCTCGCAAGGGAATTGTGTGAGCCCATTCCAATGGCGACAACGCAACTAAAAGTATAAACCTTTAAATTCCCTGAGGCCATCCCATAGTGTTGGCTTCCAAGGACAAACACGGGCAATCTGAGTTCATCTGAGCACCTACCTGCACTCTGACCCATAGATAGATGTCGCCCGAGGTAAAAAGAAACCAACAGGCCCCTAGGCACTAATCGGATCCATTGCTTTGGTTTCCAGGCATCTCTCCTCAGAGGCCTGGATTTCAATACCAGAATATGGCTGTTTCTTGACTCACCCATCAGAACAAATCTCCTCTACACATGGGAAACTTGCATGGTGGACCTGTGTCAAACCTCTGTTTAGGAGAAGCCTTCAGGGCCCTAGTGCCACCGCTTAATGCCACAGTCTCCATAGACACAAAAACATATTAGGACCTATCCACAGGAGAGTCCATTTAAACTCAGCCTCCTCGGTTGCTCCCCGAGATCCAACAGATCTAGCCTGTCTTGTAGCTAGGAGAATATTGGAATGCGAGGTGGGCTACCCAGCCATCCATCCTTAGAACCCTGCTCAGAATCGTTGGCCTGGAGCCAACCAACTGGTCTCAATTGTCCCACAGTAGAATCTTTGCAGTTTGGAGCTTCTCACAACTCCCATGGTGGGAAAACCCCCACGGCCTCGTGATTCCCCCCCTTTATGAAGGGGCCATCAGGGACAGAAAGTCAAACCTGAGGCATCGTCTGATGCTCAACCTGACTTCAGGTGCAAGAGATCTCGATTCAGGTCTGTAGATTGTGCCTGCCATGTCCTCACACATAAAACCTAAGCCTAGCTTGTGTTCTCGGAGTTCCGTCCTCAGACTACCGGCCCATAAGCCCTCCAGTTTGGCAATCCAGAAGTACAATGCGGCACTCTGCCTGCTCCCTGGAAGAAGAACATTGCCCTCTGGGGCTACGCAGAAACCCCAAATGAGGATCAACCTGCATGCCATTTGGCTGTACACCAAATATATAGGCTGAGGTGGGCACAATTGCCCATTCTGACACAGCCTGAGCCTGGAACTCCTGGCCTCACCCAGACAGCTGGCCACACACTGAGCACATCGGACCCGCCATGGCCATAGGTCGTCATCTCTACCCAACCTCGGTTTTCAGGCTTCAGAACCTTGACCTTATCTCCAATCACTGCCCAGGTTTGAAAATGTTGCAGAAATCCGAACTCGTTCCCTTGGCAAGAAACCTCGTGGTTGGCATGTTGTCCAACTTTCAGTGTAGTTGAAACCAGTGTGGCACATGAGACCCAGCCCACGCTTGAGGGCCACATTGGTCTCAAACACACATTGTGACCCTCAGCCTGAGCCCGGTCCTCAGGCAAGGCCTCTCAGTGGCTGCATGAAGAAAGAGCTTATTGGGCTTGCCATGCCCCTAGACCCCAATTTTTAACCAAGTTCGGGTTGTCCCTTCACTCTTGCCCAGGGCTCTGCTTTGGAATTCCTCTTTTGGTGGGACACCTCAGGTAACAAACCTTAAAGGAGTCCTCCCATTCCACAGATTCACGAAAAATAATTGGGATAGGGCCAAATCCACAGAGAGGAAGATTCGTCCATGGCTCATGAGGCCTCCCCGACATTCCACGGCCATCGCTGATACAAAATCCAGAGACAAAAGCCTAAGCAAGCGCCTCAGACTCGCTCTTTCTTCATATCCTGAAGAGTTCTCATGATTTGTAGTTCGGCCGTGCCATACCTACGTCCCCAAACCTAAGCTGAGTTTGTGTTTTTTGAGTTCTGTCCTCAAAGTCCTGGGCCACACACCCTCCAGGCTGGGCCCCTGGAACCACACATTAGGACTGTGCCGTACCAATCCATGGGAATTCTGCCCATTCCATTATCCAAAACCATACAAATTAGGAGAAACCTCCAAATTCCCTGAGGCCATACCAATGGTGTAGGTTGTCCGGGACAAAAAAGGGCCGTCTGACACCAGCTGAGCATCTACCTCCACTCATACCATAGATGGATGTCCCCAGAGAAGAAGATTGACCAGACAGGACCCCAGGCCATAATGGGATCCATAGCTTTGGTTTACAGGCATGTCTCCTCAAAAGCCTGGTTTCCAATACCAGCTGAGGGCTTTTCCTGAGGCACCCATCAGAACAAATCTCGTTTACACATGGGAAACTTGCATGTTGGAGCTCTCTCAAAGCCTCTGGTTAGAAGGACATTTCAGGTTCCCGGTGCCAGCGCCTCATTCCAAGGTCTCCATGGAGACACACCCACATTAGGACCCATCCACAGGAGAGTCCATTTCAACTCAGCCCCCTCAGTTGCTCCCCCTGATCCAGCAGATCTAACCCGTCTTGTCGCTAGGAGATGATTGGAATGAGAGGCAGGCTTCCCAGCCATCCATACTTAGAACCATTCTCAGAATGATGCTGTATGGGAAGTCCTGGAGCCAACCAACAGGTCTCAATAGTCCCGCAGAAGAATCTTTACTGTTTGGAGCATCTCACAACTCCCATCGTGGGAAAACCTCCATGGCCTCGTGATCCCGCCCCCTGCGCTTCATGAAGGGGCCATCAGGGACAGAAGCTCCAACCTGAGCGATCGTCTGATCCTCGCCCTCACTTCAGATGCAGGACATCTTGATTCAGCTCTGCAGAGTGTGCCTGCCGTGCCCTTGCCCAGAAACGTAAGTCTAGTTTGTGTTCTCAACTTCCATCCTCACATTCCTGGCCCACAAGCCCTCCAGTTTGGCAATTCCAGAACTACAAGGCAGCACTCTGCCTGCTTTCCTGAAGAAAAACTTTGCCCTCTGGGGCTACCCAGATTCCCCAAATGAGGATCAACCTGCATGCCACTTGACTGGACCCCAATTATACAGGCTGCCCTGGGCACTACTGCCCTTTCTGGCACAGCCTGAGACTGAACCTCCTGGCTCGCACCCACCCAGCTAGCCACACACTGAGCACATCGGACCCGCCATGGCCTTAGGTCATCATCTCTTTCCAACCTCGGTTTTCAGGCTTCAGAACCTAAACCTTATCTCCAGTCACCACCCAGGGTTGAACATGATGCAGGAATCAGAACTCCTTCCCCATGGCAAGAAACCTTGTGGTTGGCATGTTGTCCAACGTAAAGTGTAGTTGAAACCAGTGTGGCCCATGAGGCCCTGCAGATGCTTGAGGACCAAGTCGGTCACAAACATGCATTGTGACCCTCAACGTGAGCCCAGTTCTCAAGTAAGGCCTCTCAGCGGCTGGACCAAAAGACAGCATATTGGGCTTGCCATGCCCCTAGGCCCCAATTTTTAACCAGATTTCTGGTTGTCCAGTCTCCCCTCCCCAGGGCTCGGCTTTGGAATCCCTCTTTTGGTGGGACACCTGAGGTAACAAAACTGAAAGGACTCCTCCCATCCCACAGTTTGACCCAAAACAATTGGAATCGGGCCAAATCCACAGAGCGGAAGACTCGTCCATGGCCCATGAGGCCTCCCCAACATTCCACGCCCATCGTTGACACAAAATCCAGAAACAAAAGCCTGAACAAGTGCCTCACAATCTCTCTTTCTTCATATCCGGAAGAATTCTCCTCACGGTCTGTAGATTGGGCCTGCCATACCTACGTCCCTAAACCTAAACTGAGTTTGTGTTTTAGACTTCTGTCTCCACAGTCCTGGTGCACACACCCTGCAAGCTGGGGCCCCTGGAGCCACATCAAAACTGTGCCTTCCAACTCCAGGGGAATTCTGCCCATTCCATTGTCCATAATCATAAAATTAGGAGAAACCTCCAAAGTCCCCAAGGCCTTCACAATAGTGTAGGCCGCCTGGGACAAACAAGGGCCATCTGACACCAGCTGAGCATCTAACTCCACTAATACCTTAGATGGATGTACACAGAGAAGAAGATTCAACCGGACAGGCCCCTAGGCTCTAAACGGAGCCATTGCTTTGGTTTCCAGTTATCTCTCTTCAGAGGCCTATATTCCAATAACAGTATATGGGGGTTTCCTGAGGCACCAATCAGAACAAATCTCGTCTCCACATGGGAAACTTGTCCTTTGGAGATGTCTCAAAACCTCCGGTTAGGAGAATCCTTCAGGGCCCATGCACCAACGCCCCATTCCAAGGTCTCCATGGACACAAACCCACATTAGCATCCATCCTCAGGAGAGTCCATTTCAACTCAGCCCCCTTGGTTGCTCTGACAGAGCCAGCATATCAAACCTGTCTATTTGCTAGGAGACAACTGCAATGTGAGGCGGGCTTCCCATGCATCCATCCTTAGATCCCTGCTCTGGTGTCATTCTGTATGGTATGTACTGGAGTGATACAAAAGGTCTCAATTGTTGATCAGAAGGAATCCTTGTTGTTTGGAGCATCTCACAACTCCCATCGTGGGTAAACCTCCATGGACTGGAGAAGCTGTCCCCTTCATAAAGTGGCCAGAATGGACAGAAATTCAAACCTAAGCCTAGGTTTGAACCTCGCCCTGACTTCAGATCCATGATATCCCGATTCAGATCTGCAGAGGGTGCCTGCCGTGCCCTCGCCCAGAACCTACGCCTAACATGTGTTCTCAGACTTCCGTCCTCACACTCCCCGTCCACAAGGCATCCACTTTGGAAATTCCGGAGCCACAATGCAGCACTCTGCCTGTTCTCCAGAAGAAAAACATTGCCCTTGGGGCTACCCAGAAATGCCAAATAAAGATCAACCTGCACGGCACTCAGTTGTACCCCAATTATACAATCTACCCTGGGCACTAATGCCCTGTCTGACACAGCCCAAGCTTGGACCTCCCGACCAACACCCAGACAGCTGGCTCCACGCTGAGCATATCGGACCCAACATGGTCTTAGGTCGTCATCTCTTCCCAACCTCGGTTTTCAGACTTCACAACCTAGACCTTATCTCCAATCACTGCCCAGGGGTGAATGACATGCAGAAATCAGAATTAATACTTCCCCATGGCAAGAACTCATGTGGTTGACATGTTGACTATCATTCAGTGTAGGAGAAACAAGCATGCACCATGAGTCCCCACCCATGCTTGAGTACCACGAGGGCATAAACACGCATTGTGACCCTCAGCATGAGTTCTGTCCTCAATGAAGGCCTCTCAGTGGCTGGACCATTAGAAGGCATATTGGGCTTGCCATGCCCCTAGGCCCGTATTTTTAGTTAGATTTCTTGTTGTCCAGGGCTCTGCTCTGGAATCCCTCTTTTGGTGGGACACCTTAGTTAACAAAACTGAATCCCACAGATTAACCCAAAACAATTGGGATCTGGCCAAATCCACAGAGAGAAAGACTCTTCCATGGCCCATGAGGACTCCTTGACATTCCACAGCCATCATTGACACAAAATCCAGGGGCAAAAGCCTGACAAGTGTCACACTTTCACCCTTTATTCATATCCCAAAAAGTTCTCCTCATAGTCTGTAAATCGGACCTGCCATACCTACGTCCCCAAAGCTAAGCTGAGTTTGTGTTTTCAGACATCTGTCCCCACAGTCCTTGCCCACACACCCTCAAGGCTGGGCTCTTGGAGCCACACATCAGGTCTGTGCCTGCCCACTCCACAGGAATTCTGCCCATGCCATTGTCCATAATCATACAATTTAGGAGAAACCTCCAAAGTCCCCGAGGCCATCCCTATAGTGTAGGCCGCCCGGACAAACAGGAGCGGTCTGACACCAGCTGAGCAACTACCTCCATTTCATAAAATAGACAGATGTCGACAGAGAAGAAGATTGAACCAGAGAGGCTCCTAGGACCTAATTGGATGCATTGCTGTGGTTTCTATGTATCTCTCCTCAGAGGCCTGGTTCTAATACCAGCATATGTGGGTTTCCTGAGTCACCAATTAGAACAAATCTTGTCTCCACATGGAAAACTTGCTCTTTCGAGTTGTTTCAAAATCTCCGGTTAGAATCCTTTAGAGCCCTGGGGCCACCACCCCATTCCAACGTCCTCATGGACACAAACACACATTAAGACCCATCTTCAGGAGAGTCCATTTCAACTCAGCTCCCACGATTGCTCCTGCATAGCCATCAGATCGTACCTGTCTTGTGGCAGGGAGACAATTGGTGTAAGAGGCAGTCTGCTCAGGCATCCATCCTTAGAACCTGGCTCTGGAGTCATTCCATATGGGATGTCCTGGAGCCATCCAACAGTTCTCAATTTTCCCGCAGAAGGAATCCTTGCAGTTTGGAGCATCCCACAACTCCCAACGTGGGAAAACCTCCATGGCCTCGAGATTCCACCCCTTTGATGAAGGGGCCATCATGGACAGAAACACCAACCTGCGCCTAAGTCTGATCCTCGTCCTGACTTCAGATGAATGAGATTTTGATTCGGATCTGCAGAGGGTGCCTGCCGTGCCCTCGCCCTGAAACTTAAGTTTAGCTTATGATCTCAGACTTACGTCCTCACACTCCTGGTCCCGACGCCCTCAAGTTTGGCAATTCTGGACCCACAATGCTGCACTCTGCCTGCCCACCAGAAGAAAAATGTTGCCCCAGTGAGCTTCCCTGACACAATAAATGAGGATGAACCTACATGGAACTCAACTGTACCCAAATTATACATTCTAACCTGGGCACTAATGCATTGTCTGACACAGCCTGAATCCATACCTCCTGAACAACACCCAGAAAGCTGACCGCACACTGAGCACATCGGACCCTCCATGACCTTAGGTTATCATCTCATCCCAACCTCGATTTTCTGGATTCAGAACTTAGATCTTATCTCCAGTCACTGCCCAGGCGTGAACATGATGCAGAAATCAGAATTCCTCCTTCCCCATGGAAAGAAACCTTGTGGTTCGTATGTTGTCCAAAGTTCAGTGTAGGAGAATCAAGCATGGCCCATGAGTCCCCGCCCATGCTTGATGCCTACATTGGGCACAAACATGCATTGTGACCCTCAGTGTGAGCACTGTACTCAAGTAAGACCTCTCAGTGGCTGGACCAAGGTACCCCATATGGGGATTGCCATGCCCTTAGGCCCCCAATCTTATACAGAGTTCGGGTTGTCCAGTCGCCCCTTCCCAGGGTTCTGCTCTGGAATCCCTCTTTAGTGGCACACCTGAGGTAAAAAAAAAAAAAAAAAAAAAAAAAACAGAATGGACTCCTCCCATCCCACGGAATGACCCCAAAATATTGGGATCATCCAAATCCCCATAGAGGAAGTCTCACCCATGGTCCATGAGGACGCCCCTACATTCCACGGCCATCAGTGACACAAAATCCAGAGTCAAAAGCCTGAGCAAGTGCCTCACACTCACTCTTTGTTCATATCCTGATGAGTTCTGCTCAAGGTCTGTAGATCGGGCCTCCCATACCTATGTCCCCAAACCTAAGACGAGTTTCTGTTTTCAGACTTCTGTCCCCACAGCTCTGACCCACACACCCTCCATGCTTGAGCCCCTAGAGCCACACCTCAGGATTGTGCCTTCCCTCCCCAAAGGAATTCTGCCCATTTCATTGGCCACAAACTTGCAAATTAGGAGAAACCTCCAAAGTCAAAGTGGCCATCCCAATAGTGTAGACTGCCCAGGACAAATAGGGGCAATCTGAAACCAGGTGAGGAACTACCTCCACTCAATCCCATAGATAGATGAACCGAGAGAATAAGATTAAACCAGACAGGCCCCAGGCCCTAATCAGATCCATTGCCTTGGTTTCCAGGCATCTCTCCTCAGAGTTCTGGTTTCCAATACCAGCATATTGGGGGTTACTGAAGCACCAATGAGAACAAATCTTGTTTCCCCATGGGAAAAATGCTTCTTGGAGCTGTGTCAAAACCTCTGGTTAGGAGCATCCTTCAGAGCCCTGGTGCCACTGCCCCATTCCAAGGTCTCCATGGACACAATCCCACATTAGGACCGATCCTCAGGAGAATGCATTTCAACTCAGCCCCCTCGGCTGCTACATCATAGGCAGCAATCAAACGTGCCGTTTCGCTAGGAGACAATTGGAAGGCAAGGCCGGATGCCCAGGCATCCATCCTTAGAACCCTGCTCTGCAATTGTTCCATATGGGATGTCCTGGAGCCATCCAATAGGTTTCAACTGACCCGCAGAAAATCCTTGTGGTTTGGAGCATCTCACTACTGCCATCATGGGAAAACACCAATGGCGGTGTGATGACCCCCCTTCATGAAGGGGCCATCATGGACAGAAACTCCAACCTGAGCCAATATATGAACCTCGCCCTGACCTCAGATGCATGAAATCTAAATTCAGCTCTGCAGAGTGTGCCTGCCATTTCCTCGCCCTGAAACCAAAGCAAAGCTTCAGTTCTCAGACTTACATCCTTGCATTCCTGGCCGCAAGGCCTCCAGTTTGGCAGTTCCGGAGCCAGAATGCAGCACTCTGCCTGCCCTCCAGAAGAAAGACTTTGCCTTATGGGGCTACGGAGAAACCCCAAATAATTATCTTCTGCATGCCACTCAACTGTACCCCAATTATACAGCGTATCTGGGCACGAATGCCCTGTCTGGCACAGCCTGAGTGCAGACCTCCTGAACGACACCTAGAAAGCTGGCCCCAAACTGAACACATCGGACCCGCCATGGCCTTAGGTCGTCATCTCTTCCAAACCTCGGTTTTCAGGCTTCAGAACCTAGACCTTATCTCCAATTAGTGCCCAGAGGTGAACGTGATGCAGAAATCAGAACTCCTCCTTCCCCATGGCAAGAAACCCTGAGGTTGGCATGTCCAAGGTTCACTGTAGGAGAAACCTGCAAGCTCAATGAGGTCCCGCCCAACATTGAGGACCACCTTGGGCACAAACACACATTGTGACCCTCAGCATGAGTCCACTATTCAAGTAACGTCTCTCAGTGGCTGGACCAAGAATCTGCATATGGGCTTCCCATGCCCATAGGACCCCAGGCCTAACCAGAGGGTGGGTATTCCAGTTGTATGTACCCAGTGCTCTGCTCTAGAATCCCTCTATTGTGGGGACACATGAGGCAGAAAACAGGACTCCTCCCTTCCCACAAAATGACCCCAATCTCTTGGGAGCCGGACAAATCACCAGAGAGGGAGACTTCCATGGCCCATGAGACCATGCTTACATTAAATGACCATCATGAATACAACATCCAGAGACATAAGCCTGAACGACCGCCTCTCACTCGCCTTACTTTCTAATCACAATGAGCTCCCCTCACGGACTGTAGATCACTCCTGCCATAACCTCAGCCCCAAACCTCAGCCGAGTTTGTGTTTTTGGATGTCTGTCCCCACAGCCCTGGCCCACACAGCCGCCAGGCTGGGGCCTCTGGAGCCACACCACAGGACTGTCCTGCTCTCTCCAAGGAGACTATGCCCATTCCATTGCCCATAACCCCACAGAATAGGAGAAACCTCAAGGCCCCCGAGGACATCCCACTACTATAAGCCTCTCTGGACAAAGGCATCCCGACACTAGCTGAGCAACTACCTCCATGCAGAAACACAGACAGATGTCGGCAGAGACAGTAGATTGAACCAGACAGGCCCCTGGGCCCTAATCTGAACTCTTGCTTTGGTTTCCAGGTGTCACTCCTCAGAGGCCTGGGTTTGAAGACCAGCATCTGGGGCTTTCCTGAGACACCAAACAGAACAACTATCGTCTCCACATGGGAAGCTTCATTGTTGGAGCTGTGTCAAACCCTTCGGTTTGGAGAAACCTGCAGAGTCCCTGAGCCACCGCCACATTCCAAGGTCTCCATGGCCACCAACCCACAGTATGACTCATCCTCAGGAGAGTCCATTTCTACTCAGCCCTCTGAGAAACCCGCCCAAGAGCCTGCAGATTGAGCCTGCCTTGCCCCAAGCAGCCAGTGGGAATGTGAGGTGGCATTTGCAGACATTCATGCTTAGACCCCTTCTCTCGAGTCTTTCTGTAGGGGTCATCCTAGAACCATCTCATAGTACTCGACTGTCCTACAGAGGAAACCTTGATGTTTGGGGCAGCTCATAACTCCCAGCGTTGGGAAACCTCCCTGGCCTCATGACGCCCCCACCCCCTTCAGGAAGGGGCCATAATGGACACAAACTCCAACCTGAGGCAACGTCTGATACTCGCCCTGACCTCAGATGCAGGAGATCTTGATTCAGTCTCTGCAGAGTGGGCCTGCCATGCCCTCGGCCCAAAACCTAACGCTAGCTTGTGTTTTCAGACTTCCCTCTTCACACTCCTGGCAAACAAGCCCTCCAGACTGGGAATTCCAGAACCACAACACAGTTTTCTGCCTGCCCACCAGAAGAAAAACGTTGCCCTATGGGGCTCTCCAGAAACCACAAATGAGAACCAACCTGCTCTGGCCTCGACCGCACCCTAACTGGAAAGGCTACCCTGGTCAGTAATGCTCTGTCTGACACAGCCTGACGTCCCGACAGACAAGGAAACAGCTGGCTGCACACTAAGCACATCAGACAGGCCATGGCCTTATGCCGTCATCTCTTCCCAACCTGGGTTTTCAGACATCTGACCCTAGATATTATATCAAATCCTGGCAAACGTGGGTAACTGAAGCACAAATCAGATCTTCTCCTTCCCCATGGCTGGAAAGCTTGCTGTTGTCATGGAGTCATACCTTCACTGTAGGAGAAACCTTCATGGCCCCTGAGGCCAAGCCTAAACTTGAGTGCCTCCTTGGGTACAAACTCGCATTGGGACCATCAGCATGGGCCCCATGTCGAAGTAAGGTCTCTCAGGGCCTGGACTAAGAGCCCGCATATGGGGCTTGCCAAGCCCCTATGATCCCAATCTTCACAAGAGCTCGAGTATTCCATTTGCTCGAACCCAGGACTGTGATCTGGAGTCCCTCTCCTGGAAGAACACCTGAGCCAGACAGCAGGACTCCACCCTTACCACAAAATGTCCCCAAAATCTTAAGAGCTGGACCAACTCCTCAGAGAGGGAGACTCTTCCATAGCCCCTGAGGTCACCCCTACATTCCACGGCTATGGGAGACAAAACATCCAAAGACAAAAGCTTGCGTGACTGCCTCCCATTTGCCCTTCTTTCATAAGCTGAGGATCTCCTCTCACGGTCTGTGGGTCCATCCTGCAATGCTCTCGGCTCCGCACCCAAGCCGAGTTTGTGTTTTCAGACTTCTGTGCCCACAGCCCGGACCCACACACCCTCCAGGCTAGGGCCTATGGAGACACACTGAAGGACTGTGCCAGTCCTCTCCAAGAAAACTGTACCCAATCCATTGGCCACAACCCTAGAGATTAGGAGAATCCAATAAGGTCTCCAAGGCCATGCCTTGGCCATGGACTAAGAGGGGCACTTTGACACCAGCTGAGCAACTATCTCCACATAGATACTCAGACAGTGTCCCCAGAGACAGAAGATTGAAACGGACAGGCATCTAGGCTCTAATCTGAACCCTAGCTTTGGTTTCCAGGTGTCTCTACTCAGAGAACTGGTTTGAAGACCAGTATCTGGGGCTTTTCTGAGGCACCAAAGAGAACCTGTCTCATCTCCACATAGGGATCTCTTTTTAATTGGAGCAATATTACACCCTTCGGTTAGGCGAATACTTCATGGCCCCTGAGCTGCCAACATATTCCAAGGTCTCCATGCACACAAACCCACATTATGACCCATCCGCAGGAGAGTCCATTTCAATTCAGCCCCCTAGTTAGCTCGCCCCAGAGCCAGTAGTTCAAACATGTCTTGTCACAAAGAGCCAATGGGAATGTGAGGTATGCTGTACAGGCATCCATCCTTCGAATCCTGCTCTCCAGTCTTTCCGTATGGGACATCCTGGAGCCATTCAACAGGACTCGACTGTCCAGCAGATGGAAAGCTCGTGGTATGGGTCAACGCACAAACTAGAGTTTGTGCTGGTGTCTAAGGTGCTGTGCAGGATTCTCCAATCTTGAGGGTTTGGCACAGGTCGAAGGGCATGGTTTCCTACTGGGGACAGGAGATATTCTATTGTGTGGCTCAGGGACCACATGTTGTATCCTAAGTTGGTATTTCAGAACAGGACCCTGAGGACAGATGCCTGAAAACCTAATCTAGTGTTCCAATGACGTCCTAGGAGCAAGTCAGGGACAATCTTCAGACCCAGGAACATTGAAATGGCTGTCTGCTTGGATGTAGGTGATCAGGGCGTTTCAGACTGGCATTTGTGTCCAGTGCTGCCGACAATATTGGGTCGGGTTCAGGGCTCTTGCGTGTTTCTCCTAAACTGGAAGGTTTGGGCAGGTTTGACGGTCACAGTTTCCTTGGGGATGGCAGGCCCAGTCATGTGTTGTGGATCCAGAGACCCTGTCCTGGAGGGCATATGAGCCATGGTTTTGGGAGAGAAGTCTGCAAACACAAATGTGGGTTATGGTTAGTGGAAAGGTGATCACAGGCCCAATGAGTAGACCTGGAGTGCAGCTTGTCAGGAGTAATTAGGGTGACTGGAAGGCAGTAGCACAGGCTTTTCTCTCTATATTGTGTGTCCAGGATGGCCTTGGAATGCAGGTATAGTCTCATGGGTCCATGGGAAACGTTTTCTCTCTATGGATCTGTGCAGCTCATAGTTTGGTGGCTTTTTTGGGGAAGGGAAGAGTGTTGTTTTCCATCTTATGGGTGCCCCAAAACAGGGATTCCAGATACAGGCTCTTTTTCTGGGCATCTGGGACTTCCCACCAAGGGTTAGGATTTGCACCTAGGGGTGTATGAGGCCTGCAATGCGGGATCATGATGGTGCAACTGAGAGGGATTGTTTGAAAGCTTGCTCAGGCTGAGTCTCACAATGCCTGTTTGCTCCCATGGCGGCCCTCAGGAGTGGGAGTGGTCTCATTGGTCATATATCTGGCTCCCTCTTAGAGAGTTGGACACCCAACCCAATAGCCATATGTCCTGCCATGAGGAAGGATGAGTTCTCTTCTGTCAGGTTCCTCTGTGCTTCAGCTTGCCCCATTGGCAGGGTTTCCAGCAAGGTCTCGAGATAGGTGTCTGAATACCAAGGATGGGTGGAGATGACGTACTTGGGCCATAGCAATACCAAATGCTAGATATGAGGCCTAAAACTCGGTCGGGGCTCAGGCTCTGTCAGACACAGCGCTAGTGGCCATGGCAGCCTTTATATCAGAGTAGATTCGAGGGCGGAGCAGATTGATCCTCATGTGGAGTTTCTTGGGAAGATTCCCAGGCATTTGTTCATTCAATAGGGAAGGCAGAATGCTGTGTTGTGGCTCCAGGTTTCCCAATCACGAGAGCTTGGGAACCAGTCAGTTTTGGGTGGAATTGTAAACAAAAGCTATGGTTCAATTCAGTGCCAAGCAGAAGGCAGTTCCAATTTGTAGCAGTTTACTCGAGACATCCAGCACTGGAATAAGGGTGGATGTCAGATGCTTGCTCACACTAGAGTTTTTGTCTATGATGACCGACAAGTGGAGGGGTGGTATAAAGAGGCCATGGAGGAGTTCACATGCTGAGGCCTGTGAACTGCTGCAAAAAGTAACATTTTTTTTGTACAGTGTAGGTGAAGTCTGGTTTGTTTACTCTAGGTTTCCCCATGTGGAAAGTTTGTGAAGAAGAGCTCTCCGGCATGGATGCCAGGAAAGCACACCTCCATTGACAATTGCAGCTGAGGAACATGGCAGATTCGTTCTGGTGGCTCTGGGACAAAGTGCCAAGGCCTTGAGTTGACATGGGATCTCTTGCAGATGGGTCACAATGCTTGTTTGTTACCAGGGAGAACTTAGAATGTGCTGGTTGCTAAGGTGCCATGCAGGATTCTCCTACCCTGAGGGTTTGGCACAGGTCGAAGAGCATGGTATTCTTCTGGGGACAGGGGATGTTCTGTCGTGTGGCTCAGAGACCACATGATGTGTCATAGATTGGTATTTCAGAACAGGCCCCTGAGGACAGATGCCTAAAAACCTAATGGGGTTCCATTGAGAGCCTAGGGGCATTTTAGGTTCAATCGTCTATCTCACGATCATTGACTTGGCTATTTCCCTGGATGTAGGTGATAAGGGTGTTTCA